>NW_027617072.1:0-151744 GCF_964187855.1 Myxine glutinosa | reverse complement strand
GTGCAAAAAGTGTTTTTTCCACACTAATACAAGTGCAAAAGTGGTTTCCTGCACCAACACAAGTGCGAAAAGTGGTTTTTCAACACTATCACAAGTGCAAAAAGTGGTTTTTCAACACTAACACAAGTGCGAAAAGTGGTTTTTCCACACTAATACATGTGCAAAAGTGGTTTCCTGCACCAACAAAAGTGCGAAAAGTGGTTTTTCAACACTAACACAAGTGCGAAAAGTGGTTTTTCAACACTAACACAAGTGCGAAAAGTGGTTTTTCAACACTATCACAAGTGCAAAAAGTATTTTTTCCACACTAATACAAGTGCAAAAGTGGTTTCCTGCACCAACACAAGTGCGAAAAGTGGTTTTTCAACACTAACACAAGTGCGAAAAGTGGTTTTTCCACACTAATACATGTGCAAAAGTGGTTTCCTGCACCAACACAAGTGCGAAAAGTGGTTTTTCAACACTAACACATGTGCGAAAAGTGGTTTTTCAACACTAACACAAGTGCGAAAAGTGGTTTTTCAACACTATCACAAGTGCAAAAAGTGTTTTTTCCACACTAATACAAGTGCAAAAGTGGTTTCCTGCACCAACACAAGTGCGAAAAGTGGTTTTTCAACACTAACACAAATGCGAAAAGTGGTTTTTCAACACTAACCCAAGTGCAAAAAGTGTTTTTTCCACACTAATACAAGTGCAAAAGTGGTTTCCTGCACCAACACAAGTGTGAAAAGTGGTTTTTCAACACTAACACAAGTGCCAAAAGTGGTTTTTCAACACTAACACAAGTGCGAAAAGTGGTTTTTCAACACTAACACAAGTGCGAAAAGTAGTTTTTCCACACTAATACAAGAGCAAAAGTGGTTTCCTGCACCAACACAAGTGCGAAAAGTGGTTTTTCAACACTAACACAAGTGCGAAAAGTGGTTTTTCAACACTATCACAAGTCCAAAAAGTGTTTTTTCCACACTAATACAAGTGCAAAAGTGGTTTCCTGCACCAACACAAGTGCGAAAAGTGGTTTTTCAACACTAACACAAATGCGAAAAGTGGTTTTTCAACACTAACCCAAGTGCAAAAAGTGTTTTTTCCACACTAATACAAGTGCAAAAGTGGTTTCCTGCACCAACACAAGTGTGAAAAGTGGTTTTTCAACACTAACACAAGTGCCAAAAGTGGTTTTTCAACACTAACACAAGTGCGAAAAGTGGTTTTTCAACACTAACACAAGTGCGAAAAGTAGTTTTTCCACACTAATACAAGAGCAAAAGTGGTTTCCTGCACCAACACAAGTGCGAAAAGTGGTTTTTCAACACTAACGCAAGTGCGAAAAGTGGTTTTTCAACACTATCACAAGTCCAAAAAGTGTTTTTTCCACACTAATACAAGTGCAAAAGTGGTTTCCTGCACCAACACAAGTGCGAAAAGCGGTTTTTCAACATTAACACAAGTGCGAAAAGTGGTTTTTTCCACACTAATACAAGTGCAGAAGTGGTTTCCTGCACCAACACAAGTGCGAAAAGTGTTTTTTCAACACTAACACAAGTGCGAAAAGTGGTTTTTCAACACTATCACAAGTGCAAAAAGTGTTTTTTCCACACTAATACAAGTGCAAAAGTGGTTTCCTGCACCAACACAAGTGCGAAAAGTGGTTTTTTCAACACTAACACAAGTGCGAAAAGTGGTTTTTTCAACACTAACACAAGTGCGAAAAGTGGTTTTTTCCACACTAATACAAGTGCAAAAGTGGTTTCCTGCACCAACACAAGTGCGAAAAGTGGTTTTTCAACACTAACACAAGTGCGAAAAGTGGTTTTTCAACACTAACACAAGTGCGAAAAGTGGTTTTTCAACACTATCACAAGTGCAAAAAGTGTTTTTTTCCACACTAATACAAGTGCAAAAGTGGTTTCCTGCACCAACACAAGTGCGAAAAGTGGTTTTTTCAACACTAACACAAGTGCCAAAAGTGGTTTTTCAACACTAACACAAGTGCGAAAAGTGGTTTTTCAACACTAACACAAGTGCGAAAAGTGGTTTTTCAACACTATCACAAGTGCAAAAAGTGTTTTTCCACACTAATACAAGTGCAAAAAGTGGTTTCCTGCACCAACACAAGTGCGAAAAGTGGTTTTTCAACACTAACACAAGTGCGAAAAGTGGTTTTTCAACACTAACACAAGTGCGAAAAGTGGTTTTTTCAACACTAATACAAGTGCAAAAGTGGTTTCCTGCACCAACACAAGTGCGAAAAGTGGTTTTTCCACACTAATACAAGGGCAAAAGTGGTTTCCTGCACCAACACAAGTTCGAAAAGTGGTTTTTTCAACACTATCACAAGTGCAAAAAGTGTTTTTTCCACACTAATACAAGTGCAAAAAGTGGTTTCTTGCACCAACACAAGTGCGAAAAGTGGTTTTTCAACACTAACACAAGTGCGAAAAGTGGTTTTTCAACACTATCACAAGTGCAAAAAGTGTTTTTTCCACACTAATACAAGTGCAAAAGTGGTTTCCTGCACCAACACAAGTGCGAAAAGTGGTTTTTCAACACTAACACAAGTGCGAAAAGTGGTTTTTCAACACTAACACAAGTGCGAAAAGTGGTTTTTCAACACTAACACAAGTGCGAAAAGTGGTTTTTCAACACAAATACAAGTGCAAAAGTGGTTTCCTGTACCAACACAAGTGCGAAAAGTGGTTTTTCAACACTAACACAAGTGCGAAAAGTGGTTTTTTCAACACAAATACAAGTGCAAAAGTGGTTTCCTGTACCAACACAAGTGCAAAAAGTGGTTTTTGAACACTAACACAGGTGCGAAAAGTGGTTTTTCAACACTAACACAAATGCGAAAAGTGGTTTTTCAACACTAACCCAAGTGCAAAAAGTGTTTTTTTCCACACTAATACAAGTGCAAAAGTGGTTTCCTGCACCAACACAAGTGTGAAAAGTGGTTTTTCAACACTAACACAAGTGCCAAAAGTGGTTTTTCAACACTAACACAAGTGCGAAAAGTGTTTTTTCAACACTAACACAAGTGCAAAAAGTAGTTTTTCCACACTAATACAAGAGCAAAAGTGGTTTCCTGCACCAACACAAGTGCGAAAAGTGGTTTTTCAACACTAACACAAGTGCGAAAAGTGGTTTTTCAACACTATCACAAGTCCAAAAAGTGTTTTTTCCACACTAATACAAGTGCAAAAGTGGTTTCCTGCACCAACACAAGTGCGAAAAGTGGTTTTTCAACATTAACACAAGTGCAAAAAGTGGTTTTTTCCACACTAATACAAGTGCAGAAGTGGTTTCCTGCACCAACACAAGTGCGAAAAGTGGTTTTTCAACACTATCACAAGTGCGAAAAGTGGTTTTTCCACACAATACAAGTGCAAAAGTGGTTTCCTGCACCAACACAAATGCGAAAAGTGGTTTTTCAACACTAACACAAGTGCGAAAAGTGGTTTTTCAACACTATCACAAGTGCAAAAAGTGTTTTTTCCACACTAATACAAGTGCAAAAGTGGTTTCCTGCACCAACACAAGTGCGAAAAGTGGTTTTTCAACACTAACACAAGTGCAAAAGTGGTTTCCTGCACCAACACAAGTGCGAAAAGTGGTTTTTCAACACTAACACAAGTGCAAAAAGTGGTTTTTCAACACTATCACAAGTGCAAAAAGTGTTTTTTCCACACTAATACAAGTGCAAAAGTGGTTTCCTGCACCAACACAAGTGCGAAAAGTGGTTTTTCAACACTAACACAAGTGCGAAAAGTGGTTTTTCAACACTAACACAAGTGCGAAAAGTGGTTTTTCCACACTAATACAAGTGCACAAGTGGTTTCCTGCACCAACACAAGTGCGAAAAGTGGTTTTTCAACACTAACAGAAGTGCGAAATGTGGTTTTTCAATACTATCACAAGTGCAAAAAGTGTTTTTTTCCACACTAATGCAAGTGCAAAAGTGGTTTCCTGCACCAACACAAGTGCGAAAAGTGGTTTTTCAACACTAACACAAGTGCGAAAAGTGGTTTTTCAACACTAACACAAGTGCGAAAAGTGTTTTTTTGCAACACTAATACAAGTGCAAAAGTGGTTTCCTGCACCAACACAAGTGCGAAAAGTGGTTTTTCAACACTAACACAAGTGCGAAAAGTGGTTTTTCAACACTATCACAAGTGCAAAAGTGTTTTTTCCACACTAATACAAGTGCAAAAGTGGTTTCCTGCACCAACACAAGTGCGAAAAGTGGTTTTTCAACACTAACACAAGTGCGAAAAGTGGTTTTTCAACACTAACACAAGTGCGAAAAGTGGTTTTTCCACACTAATACATGTGCAAAAGTGGTTTCCTGCACCAACACAAGTGCGAAAAGTGGTTTTTCAACACTAACACAAGTGCGAAAAGTGGTTTTTCAACACTAACACAAGTGCGAAAAGTGGTTTTTCAACACTATCACAAGTGCAAAAAGTGTTTTTTCCACACTAATACAAGTGCAAAAGTGGTTTCCTGCACCAACACAAGTGCGAAAAGTGGTTTTTCAACACTAACACAAATGCGAAAAGTGGTTTTTCAACACTAACCCAAGTGCAAAAAGTGTTTTTTCCACACTAATACAAGTGCAAAAGTGGTTTCCTGCACCAACACAAGTGTGAAAAGTGGTTTTTCAACACTAACACAAGTGCCAAAAGTGGTTTTTCAACACTAACACAAGTGCGAAAAGTGGTTTTTCAACACTAACACAAGTGCGAAAAGTAGTTTTTCCACACTAATACAAGAGCAAAAGTGGTTTCCTGCACCAACACAAGTGCGAAAAGTGGTTTTTCAACACTAACACAAGTGCGAAAAGTGGTTTTTCAACACTATCACAAGTCCAAAAAGTGTTTTTTCCACACTAATACAAGTGCAAAAGTGGTTTCCTGCACCAACACAAGTGCGAAAAGCGGTTTTTCAACATTAACACAAGTGCGAAAAGTGGTTTTTCCACACTAATACAAGTGCAGAAGTGGTTTCCTGCACCAACACAAGTGCGAAAAGTGTTTTTTCAACACTAACACAATTGCGAAAAGTGGTTTTTCAACACTATCACAAGTGCAAAAAGTGTTTTTTCCACACTAATACAAGTGCAAAAGTGGTTTCCTGCACCAACACAAGTGCGAAAAGTGGTTTTTCAACACTAACACAAGTGCGAAAAGTGGTTTTTCAACACTAACACAAGTGCGAAAAGTGGTTTTTCCACACTAATACAAGTGCAAAAGTGGTTTCCTGCACCAACACAAGTGCGAAAAGTGGTTTTTCAACACTAACACAAGTGCGAAAAGTGGTTTTTCAACACTAACACAAGTGCGAAAAGTGGCTTTTCAACACTATCACAAGTGCAAAAAGTGTTTTTTCCACACTAATACAAGTGCAAAAGTGGTTTCCTGCACCAACACAAGTGCGAAAAGTGGTTTCTCAACACTAACACAAATGCGAAAAGTGGTTTTTCAACACTAACCCAAGTGCAAAAAGTGTTTTTTTCACACTAATACAAGTGCAAAAGTGGTTTCCTGCACCAACACAAGTGTGAAAAGTGGTTTTTCAACACTAACACAAGTGCCAAAAGTGGTTTTTCAACACTAACACAAGTGCGAAAAGTGGTTTTTCAACACTAACACAAGTGCGAAAAGTAGTTTTTCCA
The DNA here is from genome assembly GCF_964187855.1 of Myxine glutinosa. Taxonomy (NCBI): domain Eukaryota; kingdom Metazoa; phylum Chordata; class Myxini; order Myxiniformes; family Myxinidae; genus Myxine; species Myxine glutinosa. Next base: position 146,070 of record NW_027617072.1, on the reverse strand, counting down.
CACTAATACAAGAGCAAAAGTGGTTTCCTGCACCAACACAAGTGCGAAAAGTGGTTTTTCAACACTAACACAAGTGCGAAAAGTGGTTTTTCAACACTATCACAAGTCCAAAAAGTGTTTTTTCCACACTAATACAAGTGCAAAAGTGGTTTCCTGCACCAACACAAGTGCGAAAAGCGGTTTTTCAATATTAACACAAGTGCGAAAAGTGGTTTTTCCACACTAATACAGGTGCAGAAGTGGTTTCCTGCACCAACACAAGTGCGAAAAGTGGTTTTTCAACACTATCACAAGTGCGAAAAGTGGTTTTTCCACACTAATACAAGTGCAAAAGTGGTTTCCTGCACCAACACAAGTGCGAAAAGTGGTTTTTCAACACTAACACAAGTGCGAAAAGTGGTTTTTCAACACTATCACAAGTGCAAAAAGTGTTTTTTCCACACTAATACAAGTGCAAAAGTGGTTTCCTGCACCAACACAAGTGCGAAAAGTGGTTTTTCAACACTATCACAAGTGCGAAAAGTGGTTTTTCAACACTAACACAAGTGCAAAAGTGGTTTTCTGCACCAACACAAGTGCGAAAAGTGGTTTTTCAACACTAACATAAGTGCGAAAAGTGGTTTTTCAACACTATCACAAGTGCAAAAAGTGTTTTTCCACACTAATACAAGTGCAAAAGTGGTTTCCTGCACCAACACAAGTGCAAAAGTGGTTTCCTGCACCAACACAAGTGCGAAAAGTGATTTTTCAACACTAACACAAGTGCGAAAAGTGGTTTTTCAACACTAACACAAGTGCGAAAAGTGGTTTTTCAACACTAATACAGGTGCAAAAGTGGTTTCATGCACCAACACAAGTGCGAAAAGTGGTTTTTCCACACTAATACAAGGGCAAAATTGGTTTCCTGCACCAACACAAGTTCGAAAAGTGGTTTTTCAACACTATCACAAGTACAAAAAGTGTTTTTTCCACACTAATACAAGTGCAAAAGTGGTTTCCTGCACCAACACAAGTGCGAAAAGTGGTTTTTCAACACTAACACAAGTGCGAAAAGTGGTTTTTCAACACTATCACAAGTGCAAAAAGTGTTTTTTCCACACTAATACAAGTGCAAAAGTGGTTTCCTGCACCAACACAAGTGCGAAAAGTGGTTTTTCAACACTAACACAAGTGCGAAAAGTGGTTTTTCAACACCAACACAAGTGCGAAAAGTGGTTTTTCAACACAAATACAAGTGCAAAAGTGGTTTCCTGTACCAACACAAGTGCGAAAAGTGGTTTTTCAACACTAACACAAGTGCGAAAAGTGGTTTTTAAACACAAATACAAGTGCAAAAGTGGTTTCCTGTACCAACACAAGTGCGAAAAGTGGTTTTTGAACACTAACACAGGTGCGAAAAGTGGTTTTTCAACACTAACACAAATGCGAAAAGTGGTTTTTAAACACTAACCCAAGTGCAAAAAGTGTTTTTTCCACACTAATACAAGTGCAAAAGTGGTTTCCTGCACCAACACAAGTGTGAAAAGTGGTTTTTCAACACTAACACAAGTGCCAAAAGTGGTTTTTCAACACTAACACAAGTGCGAAAAGTGTTTTTTCAACACTAACACAAGTGCGAAAAGTAGTTTTTCCACACTAATACAAGAGCAAAAGTGGTTTCCTGCACCAACACAAGTGCGAAAAGTGGTTTTTCAACACTAACACAAGTGCGAAAAGTGGTTTTTCAACACTATCACAAGTCCAAAAAGTGTTTTTCCACACTAATACAAGTGCAAAAGTGGTTTCCTGCACCAACACAAGTGCGAAAAGTGGTTTTTCAACATTAACACAAGTGCGAAAAGTGGTTTTTCCACACTAATACAAGTACAGAAGTGGTTTCCTGCACCAACACAAGTGCGAAAAGTGGTTTTTCAACACTATCACAAGTGCGAAAAGTGGTTTTTCCACACTAATACAAGTGCAAAAGTGGTTTCCTGCACCAACACAAGTGCGAAAAGTGGTTTTTCAACACTAACACAAGTGCGAAAAGTGGTTTTTCAACTCTATCACAAGTGCAAAAAGTGTTTTTTCCACACTAATACAAGTGCAAAAGTGGTTTCCTGCACCAACACAAGTGCGAAAAGTGGTTTTTCAACACTATCACAAGTGCAAAAAGTGGTTTTTCAACACTAACACAAGTGCGAAAAGTGGTTTTTCCACACTAATACATGTGCAAAAGTTGTTTCCTGCACCAACAAAAGTGCGAAAAGTGGTTTTTCAACACTAACACAAGTGCGAAAAGTGGTTTTTCAACACTAACACAAGTGCGAAAAGTGGTTTTTCAACACTATCACAAGTGCAGAAAGTATTTTTTCCACACTAATACAAGTGCAAAAGTGGTTTCCTGCACCAACACAAGTGCGAAAAGTGGTTTTTCAACACTAACACAAGTGCGAAAAGTGGTTTTTCCACACTAATACATGTGCAAAAGTGGTTTCCTGCACCAACACAAGTGCGAAAAGTGGTTTTTCAACACTAACACATGTGCGAAAAGTGGTTTTTCAACACTAACACAAGTGCGAAAAGTGGTTTTTCAACACTATCACAAGTGCAAAAAGTGTTTTTTCCACACTAATACAAGTGCAAAAGTGGTTTCCTGCACCAACACAAGTGCGAAAAGTGGTTTTTCAACACTAACACAAATGCGAAAAGTGGTTTTTCAACACTAACCCAAGTGCAAAAAGTGTTTTTTCCACACTAATACAAGTGCAAAAGTGGTTTCCTGCACCAACACAAGTGTGAAAAGTGGTTTTTCAACACTAACACAAGTGCCAAAAGTGGTTTTTCAACACTAACACAAGTGCGAAAAGTGGTTTTTCAACACTAACACAAGTGCGAAAAGTAGTTTTTCCACACTAATACAAGAGCAAAAGTGGTTTCCTGCACCAACACAAGTGCGAAAAGTGGTTTTTCAACACTAACACAAGTGCGAAAAGTGGTTTTTCAACACTATCACAAGTCCAAAAAGTGTTTTTTCCACACTAATACAAGTGCAAAAGTGGTTTCCTGCACCAACACAAGTGCGAAAAGTGGTTTTTCAACACTAACACAAATGCGAAAAGTGGTTTTTCAACACTAACCCAAGTGCAAAAAGTGTTTTTTCCACACTAATACAAGTGCAAAAGTGGTTTCCTGCACCAACACAAGTGTGAAAAGTGGTTTTTCAACACTAACACAAGTGCCAAAAGTGGTTTTTCAACACTAACACAAGTGCGAAAAGTGGTTTTTCAACACTAACACAAGTGCGAAAAGTAGTTTTTCCACACTAATACAAGAGCAAAAGTGGTTTCCTGCACCAACACAAGTGCGAAAAGTGGTTTTTCAACACTAACGCAAGTGCGAAAAGTGGTTTTTCAACACTATCACAAGTCCAAAAAGTGTTTTTTCCACACTAATACAAGTGCAAAAGTGGTTTCCTGCACCAACACAAGTGCGAAAAGCGGTTTTTCAACATTAACACAAGTGCGAAAAGTGGTTTTTCCACACTAATACAAGTGCAGAAGTGGTTTCCTGCACCAACACAAGTGCGAAAAGTGTTTTTTCAACACTAACACAAGTGCGAAAAGTGGTTTTTCAACACTATCACAAGTGCAAAAAGTGTTTTTTCCACACTAATACAAGTGCAAAAGTGGTTTCCTGCACCAACACAAGTGCGAAAAGTGGTTTTTCAACACTAACACAAGTGCGAAAAGTGGTTTTTCAACACTAACACAAGTGCGAAAAGTGGTTTTTCCACACTAATACAAGTGCAAAAGTGGTTTCCTGCACCAACACAAGTGCGAAAAGTGGTTTTTCAACACTAACACAAGTGCGAAAAGTGGTTTTTCAACACTAACACAAGTGCGAAAAGTGGTTTTTCAACACTATCACAAGTGCAAAAAGTGTTTTTTCCACACTAATACAAGTGCAAAAGTGGTTTCCTGCACCAACACAAGTGCGAAAAGTGGTTTTTCAACACTAACACAAGTGCCAAAAGTGGTTTTTCAACACTAACACAAGTGCGAAAAGTGGTTTTTCAACACTAACACAAGTGCGAAAAGTAGTTTTTCCACACTAATACAAGAGCAAAAGTGGTTTCCTGCACCAACACAAGTGCGAAAAGTGGTTTTTCAACACTAACACAAGTGCGAAAAGTGGTTTTTCAACACTATCACAAGTCCAAAAAGTGTTTTTTCCACACTAATACAAGTGCAAAAGTGGTTTCCTGCACCAACACAAGTGCGAAAAGTGGTTTTTCAACACTATCACAAGTGCGAAAAGTGGTTTTTCAACACTAACACAAGTGCAAAAGTGGTTTTCTGCACCAACACAAGTGCGAAAAGTGGTTTTTCAACACTAACACAAGTGCGAAAAGTGGTTTTTCAACACTATCACAAGTGCAAAAAGTGTTTTTTCCACACTAATACAAGTGCAAAAGTGGTTTCCTGCACCAACACAAGTGCGAAAAGTGGTTTTTCAACACTATCACAAGTGCGAAAAGTGGTTTTTCAACACTAACACAAGTGCAAAAGTGGTTTCCTGCACCAACACAAGTGCGAAAAGTGGTTTTTCAACACTAACACAAGTGCGAAAAGTGGTTTTTCAACACTATCACAAGTGCAAAAAGTGTTTTTCCACACTAATACAAGTGCAAAAGTGGTTTCCTGCACCAACACAAGTGCGAAAAGTGGTTTTTCAACACTAACACAAGTGCGAAAAGTGGTTTTTCAACACTAACACAAGTGCGAAAAGTGCTTTTTCAACACTAATACAAGTGCAAAAGTGGTTTCCTGCACCAACACAAGTGCGAAAAGTGGTTTTTCCACACTAATACAAGGGCAAAAGTGGTTTCCTGCACCAACACAAGTTCGAAAAGTGGTTTTTCAACACTATCACAAGTGCAAAAAGTGTTTTTTCCACACTAATACAAGTGCAAAAGTGGTTTCTTGCACCAACACAAGTGCGAAAAGTGGTTTTTCAACACTAACACAAGTGCGAAAAGTGGTTTTTCAACACTATCACAAGTGCAAAAAGTGTTTTTTCCACACTAATACAAGTGCAAAAGTGGTTTCCTGCACCAACACAAGTGCGAAAAGTGGTTTTTCAACACTAACACAAGTGCGAAAAGTGGTTTTTCAACACTAACACAAGTGCGAAAAGTGGTTTTTCAACACTAACACAAGTGCGAAAAGTGGTTTTTCAACACAAATACAAGTGCAAAAGTGGTTTCCTGTACCAACACAAGTGCGAAAAGTGGTTTTTCAACACTAACACAAGTGCGAAAAGTGGTTTTTCAACACAAATACAAGTGCAAAAGTGGTTTCCTGTACCAACACAAGTGCAAAAAGTGGTTTTTGAACACTAACACAGGTGCGAAAAGTGGTTTTTCAACACTAACACAAATGCGAAAAGTGGTTTTTCAACACTAACCCAAGTGCAAAAAGTGTTTTTTCCACACTAATACAAGTGCAAAAGTGGTTTCCTGCACCAACACAAGTGTGAAAAGTGGTTTTTCAACACTAACACAAGTGCCAAAAGTGGTTTTTCAACACTAACACAAGTGCGAAAAGTGTTTTTTCAACACTAACACAAGTGCGAAAAGTAGTTTTTCCACACTAATACAAGAGCAAAAGTGGTTTCCTGCACCAACACAAGTGCGAAAAGTGGTTTTTCAACACTAACACAAGTGCGAAAAGTGGTTTTTCAACACTATCACAAGTCCAAAAAGTGTTTTTTCCACACTAATACAAGTGCAAAAGTGGTTTCCTGCAACAACACAAGTGCGAAAAGTGGTTTTTCAACATTAACACAAGTGCGAAAAGTGGTTTTTCCACACTAATACAAGTGCAGAAGTGGTTTCCTGCACCAACACAAGTGCGAAAAGTGGTTTTTCAACACTATCACAAGTGCGAAAAGTGGTTTTTCCACACAATACAAGTGCAAAAGTGGTTTCCTGCACCAACACAAATGCGAAAAGTGGTTTTTCAACACTAACACAAGTGCGAAAAGTGGTTTTTCAACACTATCACAAGTGCAAAAAGTGTTTTTTCCACACTAATACAAGTGCAAAAGTGGTTTCCTGCACCAACACAAGTGCGAAAAGTGGTTTTTCAACACTAACACAAGTGCAAAAGTGGTTTCCTGCACCAACACAAGTGCGAAAAGTGGTTTTTCAACACTAACACAAGTGCAAAAAGTGGTTTTTCAACACTATCACAAGTGCAAAAAGTGTTTTTTCCACACTAATACAAGTGCAAAAGTGGTTTCCTGCACCAACACAAATGCGAAAAGTGGTTTTTCAACACTAACACAAGTGCGAAAAGTGGTTTTTCAACACTATCACAAGTGCAAAAAGTGTTTTTTCCACACTAATACAAGTGCAAAAGTGGTTTCCTGCACCAACACAAGTGCGAAAAGTGGTTTTTCAACACTAACACAAGTGCAAAAAGTGGTTTTTCAACACTATCACAAGTGCAAAAAGTGTTTTTTCCACACTAATACAAGTGCAAAAGTGGTTTCCTGCACCAACACAAGTGCGAAAAGTGGTTTTTCAACACTAACACAAGTGCGAAAAGTGGTTTTTCAACAATAACACAAGTGCGAAAAGTGTTTTTTCCACACTAATACAAGTGCAAAAGTGGTTTCCTGCACCAACACAAGTGCGAAAAGTGGTTTTTCAACACTAACACAAGTGCAAAAAGTGGTTTTTGAACACTATCACAAGTGCAAAAAGTGTTTTTTCCACACTAATACAAGTGCAAAAGTGGTTTCCTGCACCAACACAAGTGCGAAAAGTGGTTTTTCAACACTAACACAAGTGCGAAAAGTGGTTTTTCAACACTAACACAAGTGCGAAAAGTGTTTTTTCCACACTAATACAAGTGCACAAGTGGTTTCCTGCACCAACACAAGTGCGAAAAGTGGTTTTTCAACACTAACACAAGTGCAAAAAGTGGTTTTTCAACACTAACACAAGTGCGAAAAGTGTTTTTTGCAACACTAATACAAGTGCAAAAGTGGTTTCCTGCACCAACACAAGTGCGAAAAGTGGTTTTTCAACACTAACACAAGTGCGAAAAGTGGTTTTTCAACACTATCACAAGTGCAAAAGTGTTTTTTCCACACTAATACAAGTGCAAAAGTGGTTTCCTGCACCAACACAAGTGCGAAAAGTGGTTTTTCAACACTAACACAAGTGCGAAAAGTGGTTTTTCAACACTAACACAAGTGCGAAAAGTGGTTTTTCCACACTAATACATGTGCAAAAGTGGTTTCCTGCACCAACACAAGTGCGAAAAGTGGTTTTTCAACACTAACACAAGTGCGAAAAGTGGTTTTTCAACACTAACACAAGTGCGAAAAGTGGTTTTTCAACACTATCACAAGTGCAAAAAGTGTTTTTTCCACACTAATACAAGTGCAAAAGTGGTTTCCTGCACCAACACAAGTGCGAAAAGTGGTTTTTCAACACTAACACAAATGCGAAAAGTGGTTTTTCAACACTAACCCAAGTGCAAAAAGTGTTTTTTCCACACTAATACAAGTGCAAAAGTGGTTTCCTGCACCAACACAAGTGTGAAAAGTGGTTTTTCAACACTAACACAAGTGCCAAAAGTGGTTTTTCAACACTAACACAAGTGCGAAAAGTGGTTTTTCAACACTAACACAAGTGCGAAAAGTGTTTTTTCCACACTAATACAAGTGCAAAAGTGGTTTCCCGCACCAACACAAGTGCGAAAAGCGGTTTTTCAACATTAACACAAGTGCGAAAAGTGGTTTTTCCACACTAATACAAGTGCAGAAGTGGTTTCCTGCACCAACACAAGTGCGAAAAGTGTTTTTTCAACACTAACACAATTGCGAAAAGTGGTTTTTCAACACTATCACAAGTGCAAAAAGTGTTTTTTCCACACTAATACAAGTGCAAAAGTGGTTTCCTGCACCAACACAAGTGCGAAAAGTGGTTTTTCTACACTAACACAAGTGCGAAAAGTGGTTTTTCAACACTAACACAAGTGCGAAAAGTGGTTTTTCCACACTAATACAAGTGCAAAAGTGGTTTCCTGCACCAACACAAGTGCGAAAAGTGGTTTTTCAACACTAACACAAGTGCGAAAAGTGGTTTTTCAACACTAACACAAGTGCGAAAAGTGGTTTTTCAACACTATCACAAGTGCAAAAAGTGTTTTTTCCACACTAATACAAGTGCAAAAGTGGTTTCCTGCACCAACACAAGTGCGAAAAGTGGTTTCTCAACACTAACACAAATGCGAAAAGTGGTTTTTCAACACTAACCCAAGTGCAAAAAGTGTTTTTTTCACACTAATACAAGTGCAAAAGTGGTTTCCTGCACCAACACAAGTGTGAAAAGTGGTTTTTCAACACTAACACAAGTGCCAAAAGTGGTTTTTCAACACTAACACAAGTGCGAAAAGTGGTTTTTCAACACTAACACAAGTGCGAAAAGTAGTTTTTCCACACTAATACAAGAGCAAAAGTGGTTTCCTGCACCAACACAAGTGCGAAAAGTGGTTTTTCAACACTAACACAAGTGCGAAAAGTGGTTTTTCAACACTATCACAAGTCCAAAAAGTGTTTTTTCCACACTAATACAAGTGCAAAAGTGGTTTCCTGCACCAACACAAGTGCAAAAAGCGGTTTTTCAACATTAACACAAGTGCGAAAAGTGGTTTTTCCACACTAATACAGGTGCAGAAGTGGTTTCCTGCACCAACACAAGTGCGAAAAGTGGTTTTTCAACACTATCACAAGTGCGAAAAGTGGTTTTTCCACACTAATACAAGTGCAAAAGTGGTTTCCTGCACCAACACAAGTGCGAAAAGTGGTTTTTCAACACTAACACAAGTGCGAAAAGTGGTTTTTCAACACTATCACAAGTGCAAAAAGTGTTTTTTCCACACTAATACAAGTGCAAAAGTGGTTTCCTGCACCAACACAAGTGCGAAAAGTGGTTTTTCAACACTATCACAAGTGCGAAAAGTGGTTTTTCAACACTAACACAAGTGCAAAAGTGGTTTTCTGCACCAACACAAGTGCGAAAAGTGGTTTTTCAACACTAACACAAGTGCGAAAAGTGGTTTTTCAACACTATCACAAGTGCAAAAAGTGTTTTTCCACACTAATACAAGTGCAAAAGTGGTTTCCTGCACCAACACAAGTGCAAAAGTGGTTTCCTGCACCAACACAAGTGCGAAAAGTGATTTTTCAACACTAACACAAGTGCGAAAAGTGGTTTTTCAACACTAACACAAGTGCGAAAAGTGGTTTTTCAACACTAATACAGGTGCAAAAGTGGTTTCATGCACCAACACAAGTGCGAAAAGTGGTTTTTCCACACTAATACAAGGGCAAAAGTGGTTTCCTGCACCAACACAAGTTCGAAAAGTGGTTTTTCAACACTATCACAAGTGCAAAAAGTGTTTTTTCCACACTAATACAAGTGCAAAAGTGGTTTCCTGCACCAACACAAGTGCGAAAAGTGGTTTTTCAACACTAACACAAGTGCGAAAAGTGGTTTTTCAACACTATCACAAGTGCAAAAAGTGTTTTTTCCACACTAATACAAGTGCAAAAGTGGTTTCCTGCACCAACACAAGTGCGAAAAGTGGTTTTTCAACACTAACACAAGTGCGAAAAGTGGTTTTTCAACACCAACACAAGTGCGAAAAGTGGTTTTTCAACACAAATACAAGTGCAAAAGTGGTTTCCTGTACCAACACAAGTGCGAAAAGTGGTTTTTCAACACTAACCCAAGTGCAAAAAGTGTTTTTTCCACACTAATACAAGTGCAAAAGTGGTTTCCTGCACCAACACAAGTGTGAAAAGTGGTTTTTCAACACTAACACAAGTGCCAAAAGTGGTTTTTCAACACTAACACAAGTGCGAAAAGTGTTTTTTCAACACTAACACAAGTGCGAAAAGTAGTTTTTCCACACTAATACAAGAGCAAAAGTGGTTTCCTGCACCAACACAAGTGCGAAAAGTGGTTTTTCAACACTAACACAAGTGCGAAAAGTGGTTTTTCAACACTATCACAAGTCCAAAAAGTGTTTTTTCCACACTAATACAAGTGCAAAAGTGGTTTCCTGCACCAACACAAGTGCGAAAAGTGGTTTTTCAACATTAACACAAGTGCGAAAAGTGGTTTTTCCACACTAATACAAGTGCAGAAGTGGTTTCCTGCACCAACACAAGTGCGAAAAGTGGTTTTTCAACACTATCACAAGTGCGAAAAGTGGTTTTTCCACACAATACAAGTGCAAAAGTGGTTTCCTGCACCAACACAAATGCGAAAAGTGGTTTTTCAACACTAACACAAGTGCGAAAAGTGGTTTTTCAACACTATCACAAGTGCAAAAAGTGTTTTTTCCACACTAATACAAGTGCAAAAGTGGTTTCCTGCACCAACACAAGTGCGAAAAGTGGTTTTTCAACACTAACACAAGTGCAAAAGTGGTTTCCTGCACCAACACAAGTGCGAAAAGTGGTTTTTCAACACTAACACAAGTGCAAAAAGTGGTTTTTCAACACTAACACAAGTGCGAAAAGTGTTTTTTGCAACACTAATACAAGTGCAAAAGTGGTTTCCTGCACCAACACAAGTGCGAAAAGTGGTTTTTCAACACTAACACAAGTGCGAAAAGTGGTTTTTCAACACTATCACAAGTGCAAAAGTGTTTTTTCCACACTAATACAAGTGCAAAAGTGGTTTCCTGCACCAACACAAGTGCGAAAAGTGGTTTTTCAACACTAACACAAGTGCGAAAAGTGGTTTTTCAACACTAACACAAGTGCGAAAAGTGGTTTTTCCACACTAATACATGTGCAAAAGTGGTTTCCTGCACCAACACAAGTGCGAAAAGTGGTTTTTCAACACTAACACAAGTGCGAAAAGTGGTTTTTCAACACTAACACAAGTGCGAAAAGTGGTTTTTCAACACTATCACAAGTGCAAAAAGTGTTTTTTCCACACTAATACAAGTGCAAAAGTGGTTTCCTGCACCAACACAAGTGCGAAAAGTGGTTTTTCAACACTAACACAAATGCGAAAAGTGGTTTTTCAACACTAACCCAAGTGCAAAAAGTGTTTTTTCCACACTAATACAAGTGCAAAAGTGGTTTCCTGCACCAACACAAGTGTGAAAAGTGGTTTTTCAACACTAACACAAGTGCCAAAAGTGGTTTTTCAACACTAACACAAGTGCGAAAAGTGGTTTTTCAACACTAACACAAGTGCGAAAAGTGTTTTTTCCACACTAATACAAGTGCAAAAGTGGTTTCCTGCACCAACACAAGTGCGAAAAGCGGTTTTTCAACATTAACACAAGTGCGAAAAGTGGTTTTTCCACACTAATACAAGTGCAGAAGTGGTTTCCTGCACCAACACAAGTGCGAAAAGTGTTTTTTCAACACTAACACAATTGCGAAAAGTGGTTTTTCAACACTATCACAAGTGCAAAAAGTGTTTTTTCCACACTAATACAAGTGCAAAAGTGGTTTCCTGCACCAACACAAGTGCGAAAAGTGGTTTTTCTACACTAACACAAGTGCGAAAAGTGGTTTTTCAACACTAACACAAGTGCGAAAAGTGGTTTTTCCACACTAATACAAGTGCAAAAGTGGTTTCCTGCACCAACACAAGTGCGAAAAGTGGTTTTTCAACACTAACACAAGTGCGAAAAGTGGTTTTTCAACACTAACACAAGTGCGAAAAGTGGTTTTTCAACACTATCACAAGTGCAAAAAGTGTTTTTTCCACACTAATACAAGTGCAAAAGTGGTTTCCTGCACCAACACAAGTGCGAAAAGTGGTTTCTCAACACTAACACAAATGCGAAAAGTGGTTTTTCAACACTAACCCAAGTGCAAAAAGTGTTTTTTTCACACTAATACAAGTGCAAAAGTGGTTTCCTGCACCAACACAAGTGTGAAAAGTGGTTTTTCAACACTAACACAAGTGCCAAAAGTGGTTTTTCAACACTAACACAAGTGCGAAAAGTGGTTTTTCAACACTAACACAAGTGCGAAAAGTAGTTTTTCCACACTAATACAAGAGCAAAAGTGGTTTCCTGCACCAACACAAGTGCGAAAAGTGGTTTTTCAACACTAACACAAGTGCGAAAAGTGGTTTTTCAACACTATCACAAGTCCAAAAAGTGTTTTTTCCACACTAATACAAGTGCAAAAGTGGTTTCCTGCACCAACACAAGTGCAAAAAGCGGTTTTTCAACATTAACACAAGTGCGAAAAGTGGTTTTTCCACACTAATACAGGTGCAGAAGTGGTTTCCTGCACCAACACAAGTGCGAAAAGTGGTTTTTCAACACTATCACAAGTGCGAAAAGTGGTTTTTCCACACTAATACAAGTGCAAAAGTGGTTTCCTGCACCAACACAAGTGCGAAAAGTGGTTTTTCAACACTAACACAAGTGCGAAAAGTGGTTTTTCAACACTATCACAAGTGCAAAAAGTGTTTTTTCCACACTAATACAAGTGCAAAAGTGGTTTCCTGCACCAACACAAGTGCGAAAAGTGGTTTTTCAACACTATCACAAGTGCGAAAAGTGGTTTTTCAACACTAACACAAGTGCAAAAGTGGTTTTCTGCACCAACACAAGTGCGAAAAGTGGTTTTTCAACACTAACACAAGTGCGAAAAGTGGTTTTTCAACACTATCACAAGTGCAAAAAGTGTTTTTCCACACTAATACAAGTGCAAAAGTGGTTTCCTGCACCAACACAAGTGCAAAAGTGGTTTCCTGCACCAACACAAGTGCGAAAAGTGATTTTTCAACACTAACACAAGTGCGAAAAGTGGTTTTTCAACACTAACACAAGTGCGAAAAGTGGTTTTTCAACACTAATACAGGTGCAAAAGTGGTTTCATGCACCAACACAAGTGCGAAAAGTGGTTTTTCCACACTAATACAAGGGCAAAAGTGGTTTCCTGCACCAACACAAGTTCGAAAAGTGGTTTTTCAACACTATCACAAGTGCAAAAAGTGTTTTTTCCACACTAATACAAGTGCAAAAGTGGTTTCCTGCACCAACACAAGTGCGAAAAGTGGTTTTTCAACACTAACACAAGTGCGAAAAGTGGTTTTTCAACACTATCACAAGTGCAAAAAGTGTTTTTTCCACACTAATACAAGTGCAAAAGTGGTTTCCTGCACCAACACAAGTGCGAAAAGTGGTTTTTCAACACTAACACAAGTGCGAAAAGTGGTTTTTCAACACCAACACAAGTGCGAAAAGTGGTTTTTCAACACAAATACAAGTGCAAAAGTGGTTTCCTGTACCAACACAAGTGCGAAAAGTGGTTTTTCAACACTAACACAAGTGCGAAAAGTGGTTTTTAAACACAAATACAAGTGCAAAAGTGGTTTCCTGTACCAACACAAGTGCGAAAAGTGGTTTTTGAACACTAACACAGGTGCGAAAAGTGGTTTTTCAACACTAACACAAATGCGAAAAGTGGTTTTTAAACACTAACCCAAGTGCAAAAAGTGTTTTTTCCACACTAATACAAGTGCAAAAGTGGTTTCCTGCACCAACACAAGTGTGAAAAGTGGTTTTTCAACACTAACACAAGTGCCAAAAGTGGTTTTTCAACACTAACACAAGTGCGAAAAGTGTTTTTTCAACACTAACACAAGTGCGAAAAGTAGTTTTTCCACACTAATACAAGAGCAAAAGTGGTTTCCTGCACCAACACAAGTGCGAAAAGTGGTTTTTCAACACTAACACAAGTGCGAAAAGTGGTTTTTCAACACTATCACAAGTCCAAAAAGTGTTTTTCCACACTAATACAAGTGCAAAAGTGGTTTCCTGCACCAACACAAGTGCGAAAAGTGGTTTTTCAACATTAACACAAGTGCGAAAAGTGGTTTTTCCACACTAATACAAGTGCAGAAGTGGTTTCCTGCACCAACACAAGTGCGAAAAGTGGTTTTTCAACACTATCACAAGTGCGAAAAGTGGTTTTTCCACACTAATACAAGTGCAAAAGTGGTTTCCTGCACCAACACAAGTGCGAAAAGTGGTTTTTCAACACTAACACAAGTGCGAAAAGTGGTTTTTCAACACTATCACAAGTGCAAAAAGTGTTTTTTCCACACTAATACAAGTGCAAAAGTGGTTTCCTGCACCAACACAAGTGCGAAAAGTGGTTTTTCAACACTATCACAAGTGCAAAAAGTGGTTTTTCAACACTAACACAAGTGCGAAAAGTGGTTTTTCCACACTAATACATGTGCAAAAGTGGTTTCCTGCACCAACAAAAGTGCGAAAAGTGGTTTTTCAACACTAACACAAGTGCGAAAAGTGGTTTTTCAACACTAACACAAGTGCGAAAAGTGGTTTTTCAACACTATCACAAGTGCAAAAAGTATTTTTTCCACACTAATACAAGTGCAAAAGTGGTTTCCTGCACCAACACAAGTGCGAAAAGTGGTTTTTCAACACTATCACAAGTGCGAAAAGTGGTTTTTCCACACTAATACAAGTGCAAAAGTGGTTTCCTGCACCAACACAAGTGCGAAAAGTGGTTTTTCAACACTAACACAAGTGCGAAAAGTGGTTTTTCAACACTATCACAAGTGCAAAAAGTGTTTTTTCCACACTAATACAAGTGCAAAAGTGGTTTCCTGCACCAACACAAGTGCGAAAAGTGGTTTTTCAACACTATCACAAGTGCGAAAAGTGGTTTTTCAACACTAACACAAGTGCAAAAGTGGTTTTCTGCACCAACACAAGTGCGAAAAGTGGTTTTTCAACACTAACACAAGTGCGAAAAGTGGTTTTTCAACACTATCACAAGTGCAAAAAGTGTTTTTCCACACTAATACAAGTGCAAAAGTGGTTTCCTGCACCAACACAAGTGCAAAAGTGGTTTCCTGCACCAACACAAGTGCGAAAAGTGATTTTTCAACACTAACACAAGTGCGAAAAGTGGTTTTTCAACACTAACACAAGTGCGAAAAGTGGTTTTTCAACACTAATACAGGTGCAAAAGTGGTTTCATGCACCAACACAAGTGCGAAAAGTGGTTTTTCCACACTAATACAAGGGCAAAAGTGGTTTCCTGCACCAACACAAGTTCGAAAAGTGGTTTTTCAACACTATCACAAGTGCAAAAAGTGTTTTTTCCACACTAATACAAGTGCAAAAGTGGTTTCCTGCACCAACACAAGTGCGAAAAGTGGTTTTTCAACACTAACACAAGTGCGAAAAGTGGTTTTTCAACACTATCACAAGTGCAAAAAGTGTTTTTTCCACACTAATACAAGTGCAAAAGTGGTTTCCTGCACCAACACAAGTGCGAAAAGTGGTTTTTCAACACTAACACAAGTGCGAAAAGTGGTTTTTCAACACCAACACAAGTGCGAAAAGTGGTTTTTCAACACAAATACAAGTGCAAAAGTGGTTTCCTGTACCAACACAAGTGCGAAAAGTGGTTTTTCAACACTAACCCAAGTGCAAAAAGTGTTTTTTCCACACTAATACAAGTGCAAAAGTGGTTTCCTGCACCAACACAAGTGTGAAAAGTGGTTTTTCAACACTAACACAAGTGCCAAAAGTGGTTTTTCAACACTAACACAAGTGCGAAAAGTGTTTTTTCAACACTAACACAAGTGCGAAAAGTAGTTTTTCCACACTAATACAAGAGCAAAAGTGGTTTCCTGCACCAACACAAGTGCGAAAAGTGGTTTTTCAACACTAACACAAGTGCGAAAAGTGGTTTTTCAACACTATCACAAGTCCAAAAAGTGTTTTTTCCACACTAATACAAGTGCAAAAGTGGTTTCCTGCACCAACACAAGTGCGAAAAGTGGTTTTTCAACATTAACACAAGTGCGAAAAGTGGTTTTTCCACACTAATACAAGTGCAGAAGTGGTTTCCTGCACCAACACAAGTGCGAAAAGTGGTTTTTCAACACTATCACAAGTGCGAAAAGTGGTTTTTCCACACAATACAAGTGCAAAAGTGGTTTCCTGCACCAACACAAATGCGAAAAGTGGTTTTTCAACACTAACACAAGTGCGAAAAGTGGTTTTTCAACACTATCACAAGTGCAAAAAGTGTTTTTTCCACACTAATACAAGTGCAAAAGTGGTTTCCTGCACCAACACAAGTGCGAAAAGTGGTTTTTCAACACTAACACAAGTGCAAAAGTGGTTTCCTGCACCAACACAAGTGCGAAAAGTGGTTTTTCAACACTAACACAAGTGCAAAAAGTGGTTTTTCAACACTAACACAAGTGCGAAAAGTGTTTTTTGCAACACTAATACAAGTGCAAAAGTGGTTTCCTGCACCAACACAAGTGCGAAAAGTGGTTTTTCAACACTAACACAAGTGCGAAAAGTGGTTTTTCAACACTATCACAAGTGCAAAAGTGTTTTTTCCACACTAATACAAGTGCAAAAGTGGTTTCCTGCACCAACACAAGTGCGAAAAGTGGTTTTTCAACACTAACACAAGTGCGAAAAGTGGTTTTTCAACACTAACACAAGTGCGAAAAGTGGTTTTTCCACACTAATACATGTGCAAAAGTGGTTTCCTGCACCAACACAAGTGCGAAAAGTGGTTTTTCAACACTAACACAAGTGCGAAAAGTGGTTTTTCAACACTAACACAAGTGCGAAAAGTGGTTTTTCAACACTATCACAAGTGCAAAAAGTGTTTTTTCCACACTAATACAAGTGCAAAAGTGGTTTCCTGCACCAACACAAGTGCGAAAAGTGGTTTTTCAACACTAACACAAATGCGAAAAGTGGTTTTTCAACACTAACCCAAGTGCAAAAAGTGTTTTTTCCACACTAATACAAGTGCAAAAGTGGTTTCCTGCACCAACACAAGTGTGAAAAGTGGTTTTTCAACACTAACACAAGTGCCAAAAGTGGTTTTTCAACACTAACACAAGTGCGAAAAGTGGTTTTTCAACACTAACACAAGTGCGAAAAGTGTTTTTTCCACACTAATACAAGTGCAAAAGTGGTTTCCTGCACCAACACAAGTGCGAAAAGCGGTTTTTCAACATTAACACAAGTGCGAAAAGTGGTTTTTCCACACTAATACAAGTGCAGAAGTGGTTTCCTGCACCAACACAAGTGCGAAAAGTGTTTTTTCAACACTAACACAATTGCGAAAAGTGGTTTTTCAACACTATCACAAGTGCAAAAAGTGTTTTTTCCACACTAATACAAGTGCAAAAGTGGTTTCCTGCACCAACACAAGTGCGAAAAGTGGTTTTTCTACACTAACACAAGTGCGAAAAGTGGTTTTTCAACACTAACACAAGTGCGAAAAGTGGTTTTTCCACACTAATACAAGTGCAAAAGTGGTTTCCTGCACCAACACAAGTGCGAAAAGTGGTTTTTCAACACTAACACAAGTGCGAAAAGTGGTTTTTCAACACTAACACAAGTGCGAAAAGTGGTTTTTCAACACTATCACAAGTGCAAAAAGTGTTTTTTCCACACTAATACAAGTGCAAAAGTGGTTTCCTGCACCAACACAAGTGCGAAAAGTGGTTTCTCAACACTAACACAAATGCGAAAAGTGGTTTTTCAACACTAACCCAAGTGCAAAAAGTGTTTTTTTCACACTAATACAAGTGCAAAAGTGGTTTCCTGCACCAACACAAGTGTGAAAAGTGGTTTTTCAACACTAACACAAGTGCCAAAAGTGGTTTTTCAACACTAACACAAGTGCGAAAAGTGGTTTTTCAACACTAACACAAGTGCGAAAAGTAGTTTTTCCACACTAATACAAGAGCAAAAGTGGTTTCCTGCACCAACACAAGTGCGAAAAGTGGTTTTTCAACACTAACACAAGTGCGAAAAGTGGTTTTTCAACACTATCACAAGTCCAAAAAGTGTTTTTTCCACACTAATACAAGTGCAAAAGTGGTTTCCTGCACCAACACAAGTGCAAAAAGCGGTTTTTCAACATTAACACAAGTGCGAAAAGTGGTTTTTCCACACTAATACAGGTGCAGAAGTGGTTTCCTGCACCAACACAAGTGCGAAAAGTGGTTTTTCAACACTATCACAAGTGCGAAAAGTGGTTTTTCCACACTAATACAAGTGCAAAAGTGGTTTCCTGCACCAACACAAGTGCGAAAAGTGGTTTTTCAACACTAACACAAGTGCGAAAAGTGGTTTTTCAACACTATCACAAGTGCAAAAAGTGTTTTTTCCACACTAATACAAGTGCAAAAGTGGTTTCCTGCACCAACACAAGTGCGAAAAGTGGTTTTTCAACACTATCACAAGTGCGAAAAGTGGTTTTTCAACACTAACACAAGTGCAAAAGTGGTTTTCTGCACCAACACAAGTGCGAAAAGTGGTTTTTCAACACTAACACAAGTGCGAAAAGTGGTTTTTCAACACTATCACAAGTGCAAAAAGTGTTTTTCCACACTAATACAAGTGCAAAAGTGGTTTCCTGCACCAACACAAGTGCAAAAGTGGTTTCCTGCACCAACACAAGTGCGAAAAGTGATTTTTCAACACTAACACAAGTGCGAAAAGTGGTTTTTCAACACTAACACAAGTGCGAAAAGTGGTTTTTCAACACTAATACAGGTGCAAAAGTGGTTTCATGCACCAACACAAGTGCGAAAAGTGGTTTTTCCACACTAATACAAGGGCAAAAGTGGTTTCCTGCACCAACACAAGTTCGAAAAGTGGTTTTTCAACACTATCACAAGTGCAAAAAGTGTTTTTTCCACACTAATACAAGTGCAAAAGTGGTTTCCTGCACCAACACAAGTGCGAAAAGTGGTTTTTCAACACTAACACAAGTGCGAAAAGTGGTTTTTCAACACTATCACAAGTGCAAAAAGTGTTTTTTCCACACTAATACAAGTGCAAAAGTGGTTTCCTGCACCAACACAAGTGCGAAAAGTGGTTTTTCAACACTAACACAAGTGCGAAAAGTGGTTTTTCAACACCAACACAAGTGCGAAAAGTGGTTTTTCAACACAAATACAAGTGCAAAAGTGGTTTCCTGTACCAACACAAGTGCGAAAAGTGGTTTTTCAACACTAACACAAGTGCGAAAAGTGGTTTTTAAACACAAATACAAGTGCAAAAGTGGTTTCCTGTACCAACACAAGTGCGAAAAGTGGTTTTTGAACACTAACACAGGTGCGAAAAGTGGTTTTTCAACACTAACACAAATGCGAAAAGTGGTTTTTAAACACTAACCCAAGTGCAAAAAGTGTTTTTTCCACACTAATACAAGTGCAAAAGTGGTTTCCTGCACCAACACAAGTGTGAAAAGTGGTTTTTCAACACTAACACAAGTGCCAAAAGTGGTTTTTCAACACTAACACAAGTGCGAAAAGTGTTTTTTCAACACTAACACAAGTGCGAAAAGTAGTTTTTCCACACTAATACAAGAGCAAAAGTGGTTTCCTGCACCAACACAAGTGCGAAAAGTGGTTTTTCAACATTAACACAAGTGCGAAAAGTGGTTTTTCCACACTAATACAAGTGCAGAAGTGGTTTCCTGCACCAACACAAGTGCGAAAAGTGGTTTTTCAACACTATCACAAGTGCGAAAAGTGGTTTTTCCACACTAATACAAGTGCAAAAGTGGTTTCCTGCACCAACACAAGTGCGAAAAGTGGTTTTTCAACACTAACACAAGTGCGAAAAGTGGTTTTTCAACACTATCACAAGTGCAAAAAGTGTTTTTTCCACACTAATACAAGTGCAAAAGTGGTTTCCTGCACCAACACAAGTGCGAAAAGTGGTTTTTCAACACTATCACAAGTGCAAAAAGTGGTTTTTCAACACTAACACAAGTGCGAAAAGTGGTTTTTCCACACTAATACATGTGCAAAAGTGGTTTCCTGCACCAACAAAAGTGCGAAAAGTGGTTTTTCAACACTAACACAAGTGCGAAAAGTGGTTTTTCAACACTAACACAAGTGCGAAAAGTGGTTTTTCAACACTATCACAAGTGCAAAAAGTATTTTTTCCACACTAATACAAGTGCAAAAGTGGTTTCCTGCACCAACACAAGTGCGAAAAGTGGTTTTTCAACACTAACACAAGTGCGAAAAGTGGTTTTTCAACACTAACACAAGTGCGAAAAGTGGTTTTTCCACACTAATACATGTGCAAAAGTGGTTTCCTGCACCAACACAAGTGCGAAAAGTGGTTTTTCAACACTAACACAAGTGCGAAAAGTGGTTTTTCAACACTAACACAAGTGCGAAAAGTGGTTTTTCAACACTATCACAAGTGCAAAAAGTGTTTTTTCCACACTAATACAAGTGCAAAAGTGGTTTCCTGCACCAACACAAGTGCGAAAAGTGGTTTTTCAACACTAACACAAATGCGAAAAGTGGTTTTTCAACACTAACCCAAGTGCAAAAAGTGTTTTTTCCACACTAATACAAGTGCAAAAGTGGTTTCCTGCACCAACACAAGTGTGAAAAGTGGTTTTTCAACACTAACACAAGTGCCAAAAGTGGTTTTTCAACACTAACACAAGTGCGAAAAGTGGTTTTTCAACACTAACACAAGTGCGAAAAGTAGTTTTTCCACACTAATACAAGAGCAAAAGTGGTTTCCTGCACCAACACAAGTGCGAAAAGTGGTTTTTCAACACTAACACAAGTGCGAAAAGTGGTTTTTCAACACTATCACAAGTCCAAAAAGTGTTTTTTCCACACTAATACAAGTGCAAAAGTGGTTTCCTGCACCAACACAAGTGCGAAAAGTGGTTTTTCAACACTAACACAAATGCGAAAAGTGGTTTTTCAACACTAACCCAAGTGCAAAAAGTGTTTTTTCCACACTAATACAAGTGCAAAAGTGGTTTCCTGCACCAACACAAGTGTGAAAAGTGGTTTTTCAACACTAACACAAGTGCCAAAAGTGGTTTTTCAACACTAACACAAGTGCGAAAAGTGGTTTTTCAACACTAACACAAGTGCGAAAAGTAGTTTTTCCACACTAATACAAGAGCAAAAGTGGTTTCCTGCACCAACACAAGTGCGAAAAGTGGTTTTTCAACACTAACACAAGTGCGAAAAGTGGTTTTTCAACACTATCACAAGTCCAAAAAGTGTTTTTTCCACACTAATACAAGTGCAAAAGTGGTTTCCTGCACCAACACAAGTGCGAAAAGCGGTTTTTCAACATTAACACAAGTGCGAAAAGTGGTTTTTCCACACTAATACAAGTGCAGAAGTGGTTTCCTGCACCAACACAAGTGCGAAAAGTGTTTTTTCAACACTAACACAAGTGCGAAAAGTGGTTTTTCAACACTATCACAAGTGCAAAAAGTGTTTTTTCCACACTAATACAAGTGCAAAAGTGGTTTCCTGCACCAACACAAGTGCGAAAAGTGGTTTTTCAACACTAACACAAGTGCGAAAAGTGGTTTTTCAACACTAACACAAGTGCGAAAAGTGGTTTTTCCACACTAATACAAGTGCAAAAGTGGTTTCCTGCACCAACACAAGTGCGAAAAGTGGTTTTTCAACACTAACACAAGTGCGAAAAGTGGTTTTTCAACACTAACACAAGTGCGAAAAGTGGTTTTTCAACACTATCACAAGTGCAAAAAGTGTTTTTTCCACACTAATACAAGTGCAAAAGTGGTTTCCTGCACCAACACAAGTGCGAAAAGTGGTTTTTCAACACTAACACAAGTGCCAAAAGTGGTTTTTCAACACTAACACAAGTGCGAAAAGTGGTTTTTCAACACTAACACAAGTGCGAAAAGTAGTTTTTCCACACTAATACAAGAGCAAAAGTGGTTTCCTGCACCAACACAAGTGCGAAAAGTGGTTTTTCAACACTAACACAAGTGCGAAAAGTGGTTTTTCAACACTATCACAAGTCCAAAAAGTGTTTTTTCCACACTAATACAAGTGCAAAAGTGGTTTCCTGCACCAACACAAGTGCGAAAAGCGGTTTTTCAACATTAACACAAGTGCGAAAAGTGGTTTTTCCACACTAATACAGGTGCAGAAGTGGTTTCCTGCACCAACACAAGTGCGAAAAGTGGTTTTTCAACACTATCACAAGTGCGAAAAGTGGTTTTGCCACACTAATACAAGTGCAAAAGTGGTTTCCTGCACCAACACAAGTGCGAAAAGTGGTTTTTCAACACTAACACAAGTGCGAAAAGTGGTTTTTCAACACTATCACAAGTGCAAAAAGTGTTTTTTCCACACTAATACAAGTGCAAAAGTGGTTTCCTGCACCAACACAAGTGCGAAAAGTGGTTTTTCAATACTATCACAAGTGCGAAAAGTGGTTTTTCAACACTAACACAAGTGCAAAAGTGGTTTCCTGCACCAACACAAGTGCGAAAAGTGGTTTTTCAACACTAACACAAGTGCGAAAAGTGGTTTTTCAACACTATCACAAGTGCAAAAAGTGTTTTTTCCACACTAATACAAGTGCAAAAGTGGTTTCCTGCACCAACACAAGTGCAAAAGTGGTTTCCTGCACCAACACAAGTGCGAAAAGTGGTTTTTCAACACTAACACAAGTGCGAAAAGTGGTTTTTCAACACTAACACAAGTGCGAAAAGTGGTTTTTCAACACAAATACAAGTGCAAAAGTGGTTTCCTGTACCAACACAAGTGCGAAAAGTGGTTTTTCAACACTAACACAAGTGCGAAAAGTGGTTTTTAAACACAAATACAAGTGCAAAAGTGGTTTCCTGTACCAACACAAGTGCGAAAAGTGGTTTTTGAACACTAACACAGGTGCGAAAAGTGGTTTTTCAACACTAACACAAGTGCAAAAAGTGTTTTTTCCACACTAATACAAGTGCAAAAGTGGTTTCCTGCACCAACACAAGTGCGAAAAGTGGTTTTTCAATACTATCACAAGTGCGAAAAGTGGTTTTTCAACACTAACACAAGTGCAAAAGTGGTTTCCTGCACCAACACAAGTGCGAAAAGTGGTTTTTCAACACTAACACAAGTGCGAAAAGTGGTTTTTCAACACTATCACAAGTGCAAAAAGTGTTTTTCCACACTAATACAAGTGCAAAAGTGGTTTCCTGCACCAACACAAGTGCAAAAGTGGTTTCCTGCACCAACACAAGTGCGAAAAGTGGTTTTTCAACACTAACACAAGTGCGAAAAGTGGTTTTTCAACACTAACACAAGTGCGAAAAGTGGTTTTTCAACACAAATACAAGTGCAAAAGTGGTTTCCTGTACCAACACAAGTGCGAAAAGTGGTTTTTCAACACTAACACAAGTGCGAAAAGTGGTTTTTAAACACAAATACAAGTGCAAAAGTGGTTTCCTGTACCAACACAAGTGCGAAAAGTGGTTTTTGAACACTAACACAGGTGCGAAAAGTGGTTTTTCAACACTAACACAAATGCGAAAAGTGGTTTTTCAACACTAACCCAAGTGCAAAAAGTGTTTTTTCCACACTAATACAAGTGCAAAAGTGGTTTCCTGCACCAACACAAGTGTGAAAAGTGGTTTTTCAACACTAACACAAGTGCCAAAAGTGGTTTTTCAACACTAACACAAGTGCGAAAAGTGTTTTTTCAACACTAACACAAGTGCGAAAAGTAGTTTTTCCACACTAATACAAGAGCAAAAGTGGTTTCCTGCACCAACACAAGTGCGAAAAGTGGTTTTTCAACACTAACACAAGTGCGAAAAGTGGTTTTTCAACACTATCACAAGTCCAAAAAGTGTTTTTCCACACTAATACAAGTGCAAAAGTGGTTTCCTGCACCAACACAAGTGCGAAAAGTGGTTTTTCAACATTAACACAAGTGCGAAAAGTGGTTTTTCCACACTAATACAAGTGCAGAAGTGGTTTCCTGCACCAACACAAGTGCGAAAAGTGGTTTTTCAACACTATCACAAGTGCGAAAAGTGGTTTTTCCACACTAATACAAGTGCAAAAGTGGTTTCCTGCACCAACACAAGTGCGAAAAGTGGTTTTTCAACACTAACACAAGTGCGAAAAGTAGTTTTTCAACACTATCACAAGTGCAAAAAGTGTTTTTTCCACACTAATACAAGTGCAAAAGTGGTTTCCTGCACCAACACAAGTGCGAAAAGTGGTTTTTCAACACTATCACAAGTGCAAAAAGTGGTTTTTCAACACTAACACAAGTGCGAAAAGTGGTTTTTCCACACTAATACATGTGCAAAAGTGGTTTCCTGCACCAACAAAAGTGCGAAAAGTGGTTTTTCAACACTAACACAAGTGCGAAAAGTGGTTTTTCAACACTAACGCAAGTGCGAAAAGTGGTTTTTCCACACTAATACAAGTGCAAAAGTGGTTTCCTGCACCAACACAAGTGCGAAAAGTGGTTTTTCAACACTAACACAAGTGCGAAAAGTGGTTTTTCAACACTAACACAAGTGCGAAAAGTGGTTTTTCAACATTATCACAAGTGCAAAAAGTGTTTTTTCCACACTAATACAAGTGCAAAAGTGGTTTCCTGCACCAACACAAGTGCGAAAAGTGGTTTTTCAACACTAACACAAATGCGAAAAGTGGTTTTTCAACACTAACCCAAGTGCAAAAAGTGTTTTTTCCACACTAATACAAGTGCAAAAGTGCTTTCCTGCACCAACACAAGTGTGAAAAGTGGTTTTTCAACACTAACACAAGTGCCAAAAGTGGTTTTTTCAACACTAACACAAGTGCGAAAAGTGGTTTTTCAACACTAACACAAGTGCGAAAAGTAGTTTTTCCACACTAATACAAGAGCAAAAGTGGTTTCCTGCACCAACACAAGTGCGAAAAGTGGTTTTTCAACACTAACACAAGTGCGAAAAGTGGTTTTTCAACACTATCCAAGTCCAAAAAGTGTTTTTTCCACACTAATACAAGTGCAAAAGTGGTTTCCTGCACCAACACAAGTGCGAAAAGCGGTTTTTCAACATTAACACAAGTGCGAAAAGTGGTTTTTCCACACTAATACAAGTGCAGATGTGGTTTCCTGCACCAACACAAGTGCGAAAAGTGGTTTTTCAACACTATCACAAGTGCGAAAAGTGGTTTTCCACACTAATACAAGTGCAAAAGTGGTTTCCTGCACCAACACAAGTGCGAAAAGTGGTTTTTCAACACTAACACAAGTGCGAAAAGTGGTTTTTCAACACTATCACAAGTGCAAAAAGTGTTTTTTCCACACTAATACAAGTGCAAAAGTGGTTTCCTGCACCAACACAAGTGCGAAAAGTGGTTTTTCAACACTATCACAAGTGCGAAAAGTGGTTTTTCAACACTAACACAAGTGGAAAAGTGGTTTCCTGCACCAACACAAGTGTGAAAAGTGGTTTTTCAACACTAACACAAGTGCGAAAAGTGGTTTTTCAACACTATCACAAGTGCAAAAAGTGTTTTTCCACACTAATACAAGTGCAAAAGTGGTTTCCTGCACCAACACAAGTGCGAAAAGTGGTTTTTCAACACTAACACAAGTGCGAAAAGTGGTTTTTCAACACTAACACAAGTGCGAAAAGTGGTTTTTCAACACTAATACAAGTGCAAAAGTGGTTTCCTGCACCAACACAAGTGCGAAAAGTGGTTTTTCCACACTAATACAAGGGCAAAAGTGGTTTCCTGCACCAACACAAGTTCGAAAAGTGGTTTTTCAACACTATCACAAGTGCAAAAAGTGTTTTTTCCACACTAATACAAGTGCAAAAGTGGTTTCTTGCACCAACACAAGTGCGAAAAGTGGTTTTTCAACACTAACACAAGTGCGAAAAGTGGTTTTTCAACACTATCACAAGTGCAAAAAGTGTTTTTTCCACACTAATACAAGTGCAAAAGTGGTTTCCTGCACCAACACAAGTGCGAAAAGTGGTTTTTTCAACACTAACACAAGTGCGAAAAGTGGTTTTTCAACACTAACACAAGTGCGAAAAGTGGTTTTTCAACACTAACACAAGTGCGAAAAGTGGTTTTCAACACAAATACAAGTGCAAAAGTGGTTTCCTGTACCAACACAAGTGCGAAAAGTGGTTTTTTCAACACTAACACAAGTGCGAAAAGTGGTTTTTCAACACAAATACAAGTGCAAAAGTGGTTTCCTGTACCAACACAAGTGCGAAAAGTGGTTTTTGAACACTAACACAGGTGCGAAAAGTGGTTTTTCAACACTAACACAAATGCGAAAAGTGGTTTTTCAACACTAACCCAAGTGCAAAAAGTGTTTTTTCCACACTAATACAAGTGCAAAAGTGGTTTCCTGCACCAACACAAGTGTGAAAAGTGGTTTTTCAACACTAACACAAGTGCCAAAAGTGGTTTTTCAACACTAACACAAGTGCGAAAAGTGTTTTTTCAACACTAACACAAGTGCGAAAAGTAGTTTTTCCGCACTAATACAAGAGCAAAAGTGGTTTCCTGCACCAACACAAGTGCGAAAAGTGGTTTTTCAACACTAACACAAGTGCGAAAAGTGGTTTTTCAACACTATCACAAGTCCAAAAAGTGTTTTTTCCACACTAATACAAGTGCAAAAGTGGTTTCCTGCACCAACACAAGTGCGAAAAGTGGTTTTTCAACATTAACACAAGTGCGAAAAGTGGTTTTTCCACACTAATACAAGTGCAGAAGTGGTTTCCTGCACCAACACAAGTGCGAAAAGTGGTTTTTCAACACTATCACAAGTGCGAAAAGTGGTTTTTCCACACTAATACAAGTGCAAAAGTGGTTTCCTGCACCAACACAAGTGCGAAAAGTGGTTTTTCAACACTAACACAAGTGCGAAAAGTGGTTTTTCAACACTATCACAAGTGCAAAAAGTGTTTTTTCCACACTAATACAAGTGCAAAAGTGGTTTCCTGCACCAACACAAGTGCGAAAAGTGGTTTTTCAACACTAACACAAGTGCAAAAGTGGTTTCCTGCACCAACACAAGTGCGAAAAGTGGTTTTTCAACACTAACACAAGTGCAAAAAGTTGTTTTTCAACACTATCAAAGTGCAAAAAGTGTTTTTTCCACACTAATACAAGTGCAAAAGTGGTTTCCTGCACCAACACAAGTGCGAAAAGTGGTCTTTCAACACTAACACAAGTGCGAAAAGTGGTTTTTCAACACTAACACAAGTGCGAAAAGTGGTTTTTCCACACTAATACAAGTGCACAAGTGGTTTCCTGCACCAACACAAGTGCGAAAAGTGGTTTTTCAACACTAACACAAGTGCGAAAAGTGGTTTTTCAACACTAACACAAGTGCGAAAAGTGGTTTTTCAACACTATCACAAGTGCAAAAAGTGTTTTTTCCACACTAATACAAGTGCAAAAGTGGTTTCCTGCACCAACACAAGTGCGAAAAGTGGTTTCTCAACACTAACACAAATGCGAAAAGTGGTTTTTCAACACTAACCCAAGTGCAAAAAGTGTTTTTTTCACGCTAATACAAGTGCAAAAGTGGTTTCCTGCACCAACACAAGTGTGAAAAGTGGTTTTTCAACACTAACACAAGTGCCAAAAGTGGTTTTTCAACACTAACACAAGTGCGAAAAGTGGTTTTTCAACACTAACACAAGTGCGAAAAGTAGTTTTTCCACACTAATACAAGAGCAAAAGTGGTTTCCTGCACCAACACAAGTGCGAAAAGTGGTTTTTCAACACTAACACAAGTGCGAAAAGTGGTTTTTCAACACTATCACAAGTCCAAAAAGTGTTTTTTCCACACTAATACAAGTGCAAAAGTGGTTTCCTGCACCAACACAAGTGCGAAAAGCGGTTTTTCAACATTAACACAAGTGCGAAAAGTGGTTTTTCCACACTAATACAGGTGCAGAAGTGGTTTCCTGCACCAACACAAGTGCGAAAAGTGGTTTTTCAACACTATCACAAGTGCGAAAAGTGGGTTTTCCACACTAATACAAGTGCAAAAGTGGTTTCCTGCACCAACACAAGTGCGAAAAGTGGTTTTTCAACACTAACACAAGTGCGAAAAGTGGTTTTTCAACACTATCACAAGTGCAAAAAGTGTTTTTTCCACACTAATACAAGTGCAAAAGTGGTTTCCTGCACCAACACAAGTGCAAAAAGTGGTTTTTCAACACTATCACAAGTGCGAAAAGTGGTTTTTCAACACTAACACAAGTGCAAAAGTGGTTTTCTGCACCAACACAAGTGCGAAAAGTGGTTTTTCAACACTAACACAAGTGCGAAAAGTGGTTTTTCAACACTATCACAAGTGCAAAAAGTGTTTTTCCACACTAATACAAGTGCAAAAGTGGTTTCCTGCACCAACACAAGTGCAAAAGTGGTTTCCTGCACCAACACAAGTGCGAAAAGTGATTTTTCAACACTAACACAAGTGCGAAAAGTGGTTTTTCAACACTAACACAAGTGCGAAAAGTGGTTTTTCAACACTAATACAGGTGCAAAAGTGGTTTCATGCACCAACACAAGTGCGAAAAGTGGTTTTTCCACACTAATACAAGGGCAAAAGTGGTTTCCTGCACCAACACAAGTTCGAAAAGTGGTTTTTCAACACTATCACAAGTGCAAAAAGTGTTTTTTCCACACTAATACAAGTGCAAAAGTGGTTTCCTGCACCAACACAAGTGCAAAAAGTGGTTTTTCAACACTAACACAAGTGCGAAAAGTGGTTTTTCAACACTATCACAAGTGCAAAAAGTGTTTTTTCCACACTAATACAAGTGCAAAAGTGGTTTCCTGCACCAACACAAGTGCGAAAAGTGGTTTTTCAACACTAACACAAGTGCGAAAAGTGGTTTTTCAACACCAACACAAGTGCGAAAAGTGGTTTTTCAACACAAATACAAGTGCAAAAGTGGTTTCCTGTACCAACACAAGTGCGAAAAGTGGTTTTTCAACACTAACACAAGTGCGAAAAGTGGTTTTTAAACACAAATACAAGTGCAAAAGTGGTTTCCTGTACCAACACAAGTGCGAAAAGTGGTTTTTGAACACTAACACAGGTGCGAAAAGTGGTTTTTCAACACTAACACAAATGCGAAAAGTGGTTTTTAAACACTAACCCAAGTGCAAAAAGTGTTTTTTCCACACTAATACAAGTGCAAAAGTGGTTTCCTGCACCAACACAAGTGTGAAAAGTGGTTTTTCAACACTAACACAAGTGCCAAAAGTGGTTTTTCAACACTAACACAAGTGCGAAAAGTGTTTTTTCAACACTAACACAAGTGCGAAAAGTAGTTTTTCCACACTAATACAAGAGCAAAAGTGGTTTCCTGCACCAACACAAGTGCGAAAAGTGGTTTTTCAACACTAACACAAGTGCGAAAAGTGGTTTTTCAACACTATCACAAGTCCAAAAAGTATTTTTTCCACACTAATACAAGTGCAAAAGTGGTTTCCTGCACCAACACAAGTGCGAAAAGTGGTTTTTCAACATTAACACAAGTGCGAAAAGTGGTTTTTCAACACTAACACAAGTGCGAAAAGTGGTTTTTCAACACTAATACAAGTGCAAAAGTGGTTTCCTGCACCAACACAAGTGCGAAAAGTGGTTTTTCCACACTAATACAAGGGCAAAAGTGGTTTCCTGCACCAACACAAGTTCGAAAAGTGGTTTTTCAACACTATCACAAGTGCAAAAAGTGTTTTTTCCACACTAATACAAGTGCAAAAGTGGTTTCTTGCACCAACACAAGTGCGAAAAGTGGTTTTTCAACACTAACACAAGTGCGAAAAGTGGTTTTTCAACACTATCACAAGTGCAAAAAGTGTTTTTTCCACACTAATACAAGTGCAAAAGTGGTTTCCTGCACCAACACAAGTGCGAAAAGTGGTTTTTCAACACTAACACAAGTGCGAAAAGTGGTTTTTCAACGCTAACACAAGTGCGAAAAGTGGTTTTTCAACACTAACACAAGTGCGAAAAGTGGTTTTTCAACACAAATACAAGTGCAAAAGTGGTTTCCTGTACCAACACAAGTGCGAAAAGTGGTTTTTCAACACTAACACAAGTGCGAAAAGTGGTTTTTCAACACAAATACAAGTGCAAAAGTGGTTTCCTGTACCAACACAAGTGCGAAAAGTGGTTTTTGAACACTAACACAGGTGCGAAAAGTGGTTTTTCAACACTAACACAAATGCGAAAAGTGGTTTTTCAACACTAACCCAAGTGCAAAAAGTGTTTTTTCCACACTAATACAAGTGCAAAAGTGGTTTCCTGCACCAACACAAGTGTGAAAAGTGGTTTTTCAACACTAACACAAGTGCCAAAAGTGGTTTTTCAACACTAACACAAGTGCGAAAAGTGTTTTTTCAACACTAACACAAGTGCGAAAAGTAGTTTTTCCGCACTAATACAAGAGCAAAAGTGGTTTCCTGCACCAACACAAGTGCGAAAAGTGGTTTTTCAACACTAACACAAGTGCGAAAAGTGGTTTTTCAACACTATCACAAGTCCAAAAAGTGTTTTTTCCACACTAATACAAGTGCAAAAGTGGTTTCCTGCACCAACACAAGTGCGAAAAGTGGTTTTTCAACATTAACACAAGTGCGAAAAGTGGTTTTTCCACACTAATACAAGTGCAGAAATGGTTTCCTGCACCAACACAAGTGCGAAAAGTGGTTTTTCAACACTATCACAAGTGCGAAAAGTGGTTTTTCCACACTAATACAAGTGCAAAAGTGGTTTCCTGCACCAACACAAGTGCGAAAAGTGGTTTTTCAACACTAACACAAGTGCGAAAAGTGGTTTTTCAACACTATCACAAGTGC
Source organism: Myxine glutinosa (assembly GCF_964187855.1). Lineage (NCBI taxonomy): Eukaryota > Metazoa > Chordata > Myxini > Myxiniformes > Myxinidae > Myxine > Myxine glutinosa. The sequence goes on along the minus strand of NW_027617072.1, from coordinate 115,331 downwards.
AAAAAGTGTTTTTTCCACACTAATACAAGTGCAAAAGTGGTTTCCTGCACCAACACAAGTGCGAAAAGTGGTTTTTCAACACTAACACAAGTGCAAATGTGGTTTCCTGCACCAACACAAGTGCGAAAAGTGGTTTTTCAACACTAACACAAGTGCAAAAAGTTGTTTTTCAACACTATCAAAGTGCAAAAAGTGTTTTTTCCACACTAATACAAGTGCAAAAGTGGTTTCCTGCACCAACACAAGTGCGAAAAGTGGTTTTTCAACACTAACACAAGTGCGAAAAGTGGTTTTTCAACACTAACACAAGTGCGAAAAGTGGTTTTTCCACACTAATACAAGTGCACAAGTGGTTTCCTGCACCAACACAAGTGCGAAAAGTGGTTTTTCAACACTAACACAAGTGCGAAAAGTGGTTTTTCAACACTAACACAAGTGCGAAAAGTGGTTTTTCAACACTATCACAAGTGCAAAAAGTGTTTTTTCCACACTAATACAAGTGCAAAAGTGGTTTCCTGCACCAACACAAGTGCGAAAAGTGGTTTCTCAACACTAACACAAATGCGAAAAGTGGTTTTTCAACACTAACCCAAGTGCAAAAAGTGTTTTTTTCACGCTAATACAAGTGCAAAAGTGGTTTCCTGCACCAACACAAGTGTGAAAAGTGGTTTTTCAACACTAACACAAGTGCCAAAAGTGGTTTTTCAACACTAACACAAGTGCGAAAAGTGGTTTTTCAACACAAACACAAGTGCGAAAAGTAGTTTTTCCACACTAATACAAGAGCAAAAGTGGTTTCCTGCACCAACACAAGTGCGAAAAGTGGTTTTTCAACACTAACACAAGTGCGAAAAGTGGTTTTTCAACACTATCACAAGTCCAAAAAGTGTTTTTTCCACACTAATACAAGTGCAAAAGTGGTTTCCTGCACCAACACAAGTGCGAAAAGCGGTTTTTCAACATTAACACAAGTGCGAAAAGTGGTTTTTCCACACTAATACAGGTGCAGAAGTGGTTTCCTGCACCAACACAAGTGCGAAAAGTGGTTTTTCAACACTATCACAAGTGCGAAAAGTGGGTTTTCCACACTAATACAAGTGCAAAAGTGGTTTCCTGCACCAACACAAGTGCGAAAAGTGGTTTTTCAACACTAACACAAGTGCGAAAAGTGGTTTTTCAACACTATCACAAGTGCAAAAAGTGTTTTTTCCACACTAATACAAGTGCAAAAGTGGTTTCCTGCACCAACACAAGTGCAAAAAGTGGTTTTTCAACACTATCACAAGTGCGAAAAGTGGTTTTTCAACACTAACACAAGTGCAAAAGTGGTTTTCTGCACCAACACAAGTGCGAAAAGTGGTTTTTCAACACTAACACAAGTGCGAAAAGTGGTTTTTCAACACTATCACAAGTGCAAAAAGTGTTTTTCCACACTAATACAAGTGCAAAAGTGGTTTCCTGCACCAACACAAGTGCAAAAGTGGTTTCCTGCACCAACACAAGTGCGAAAAGTGATTTTTCAACACTAACACAAGTGCGAAAAGTGGTTTTTCAACACTAACACAAGTGCGAAAAGTGGTTTTTCAACACTAATACAGGTGCAAAAGTGGTTTCATGCACCAACACAAGTGCGAAAAGTGGTTTTTCCACACTAATACAAGGGCAAAAGTGGTTTCCTGCACCAACACAAGTTCGAAAAGTGGTTTTTCAACACTATCACAAGTGCAAAAAGTGTTTTTTCCACACTAATACAAGTGCAAAAGTGGTTTCCTGCACCAACACAAGTGCAAAAAGTGGTTTTTCAACACTAACACAAGTGCGAAAAGTGGTTTTTCAACACTATCACAAGTGCAAAAAGTGTTTTTTCCACACTAATACAAGTGCAAAAGTGGTTTCCTGCACCAACACAAGTGCGAAAAGTGGTTTTTCAACACTAACACAAGTGCGAAAAGTGGTTTTTCAACACCAACACAAGTGCGAAAAGTGGTTTTTCAACACAAATACAAGTGCAAAAGTGGTTTCCTGTACCAACACAAGTGCGAAAAGTGGTTTTTCAACACTAACACAAGTGCGAAAAGTGGTTTTTAAACACAAATACAAGTGCAAAAGTGGTTTCCTGTACCAACACAAGTGCGAAAAGTGGTTTTTGAACACTAACACAGGTGCGAAAAGTGGTTTTTCAACACTAACACAAATGCGAAAAGTGGTTTTTAAACACTAACCCAAGTGCAAAAAGTGTTTTTTCCACACTAATACAAGTGCAAAAGTGGTTTCCTGCACCAACACAAGTGTGAAAAGTGGTTTTTCAACACTAACACAAGTGCCAAAAGTGGTTTTTCAACACTAACACAAGTGCGAAAAGTGTTTTTTCAACACTAACACAAGTGCGAAAAGTAGTTTTTCCACACTAATACAAGAGCAAAAGTGGTTTCCTGCACCAACACAAGTGCGAAAAGTGGTTTTTCAACACTAACACAAGTGCGAAAAGTGGTTTTTCAACACTATCACAAGTCCAAAAAGTATTTTTTCCACACTAATACAAGTGCAAAAGTGGTTTCCTGCACCAACACAAGTGCGAAAAGTGGTTTTTCAACATTAACACAAGTGCGAAAAGTGGTTTTTCCACACTAATACAAGTGCAGAAGTGGTTTCCTGCACCAACACAAGTGCGAAAAGTGGTTTTTCAACACTATCACAAGTGCGAAAAGTGGTTTTTCCACACTAATACAAGTGCAAAAGTGGTTTCCTGCACCAACACAAGTGCGAAAAGTGGTTTTTCAACACTAACACAAGTGCGAAAAGTGGTTTTTCAACACTATCACAAGTGCAAAAAGTGTTTTTTCCACACTAATACAAGTGCAAAAGTGGTTTCCTGCACCAACACAAGTGCGAAAAGTGGTTTTTCAACACTATCACAAGTGCAAAAAGTGGTTTTTCAACACTAACACAAGTGCGAAAAGTGGTTTTTCCACACTAATACATGTGCAAAAGTGGTTTCCTGCACCAACAAAAGTGCGAAAAGTGGTTTTTCAACACTAACACAAGTGCGAAAAGTGGTTTTTCAACACTAACACAAGTGCGAAAAGTGGTTTTTCAACACTATCACAAGTGCAAAAAGTATTTTTTCCACACTAATACAAGTGCAAAAGTGGTTTCCTGCACCAACACAAGTGCGAAAAGTGGTTTTTCAACACTAACACAAGTGCGAAAAGTGGTTTTTCAACACTAACACAAGTGCGAAAAGTGGTTTTTCCACACTAATACATGTGCAAAAGTGGTTTCCTGCACCAACACAAGTGCGAAAAGTGGTTTTTCAACACTAACACAAGTGCGAAAAGTGGTTTTTCAACACTAACACAAGTGCGAAAAGTGGTTTTTCAACACTATCACAAGTGCAAAAAGTGTTTTTTCCACACTAATACAAGTGCAAAAGTGGTTTCCTGCACCAACACAAGTGCGAAAAGTGGTTTTTCAACACTAACACAAATGCGAAAAGTGGTTTTTCAACACTAACCCAAGTGCAAAAAGTGTTTTTTCCACACTAATACAAGTGCAAAAGTGGTTTCCTGCACCAACACAAGTGTGAAAAGTGGTTTTTCAACACTAACACAAGTGCCAAAAGTGGTTTTTCAACACTAACACAAGTGCGAAAAGTGGTTTTTCAACACTAACACAAGTGCGAAAAGTAGTTTTTCCACACTAATACAAGAGCAAAAGTGGTTTCCTGCACCAACACAAGTGCGAAAAGTGGTTTTTCAACACTAACACAAGTGCGAAAAGTGGTTTTTCAACACTATCACAAGTCCAAAAAGTGTTTTTTCCACACTAATACAAGTGCAAAAGTGGTTTCCTGCACCAACACAAGTGCGAAAAGTGGTTTTTCAACACTAACACAAATGCGAAAAGTGGTTTTTCAACACTAACCCAAGTGCAAAAAGTGTTTTTTTCACACTAATACAAGTGCAAAAGTGGTTTCCTGCACCAACACAAGTGTGAAAAGTGGTTTTTCAACACTAACACAAGTGCCAAAAGTGGTTTTTCAACACTAACACAAGTGCGAAAAGTGGTTTTTCAACACTAACACAAGTGCGAAAAGTAGTTTTTCCACACTAATACAAGAGCAAAAGTGGTTTCCTGCACCAACACAAGTGCGAAAAGTGGTTTTTCAACACTAACACAAGTGCGAAAAGTGGTTTTTCAACACTATCACAAGTCCAAAAAGTGTTTTTTCCACACTAATACAAGTGCAAAAGTGGTTTCCTGCACCAACACAAGTGCGAAAAGCGGTTTTTCAACATTAACACAAGTGCGAAAAGTGGTTTTTCCACACTAATACAGGTGCAGAAGTGGTTTCCTGCACCAACACAAGTGCGAAAAGTGGTTTTTCAACACTATCACAAGTGCGAAAAGTGGTTTTTCCACACTAATACAAGTGCAAAAGTGGTTTCCTGCACCAACACAAGTGCGAAAAGTGGTTTTTCAACACTAACACAAGTGCGAAAAGTGGTTTTTCAACACTATCACAAGTGCAAAAAGTGTTTTTTCCACACTAATACAAGTGCAAAAGTGGTTTCCTGCACCAACACAAGTGCGAAAAGTGGTTTTTCAACACTATCACAAGTGCAAAAAGTGGTTTTTCAACACTAACACAAGTGCAAAAGTGGTTTTCTGCACCAACACAAGTGCGAAAAGTGGTTTTTCAACACTAACACAAGTGCGAAAAGTGGTTTTTCAACACTATCACAAGTGCAAAAAGTGTTTTTCCACACTAATACAAGTGCAAAAGTGGTTTCCTGCACCAACACAAGTGCAAAAGTGGTTTCCTGCACCAACACAAGTGCGAAAAGTGATTTTTCAACACTAACACAAGTGCGAAAAGTGGTTTTTCAACACTAACACAAGTGCGAAAAGTGGTTTTTCAACACTAATACAGGTGCAAAAGTGGTTTCATGCACCAACACAAGTGCGAAAAGTGGTTTTTCCACACTAATACAAGGGCAAAAGTGGTTTCCTGCACCAACACAAGTTCGAAAAGTGGTTTTTCAACACTATCACAAGTGCAAAAAGTGTTTTTTCCACACTAATACAAGTGCAAAAGTGGTTTCCTGCACCAACACAAGTGCGAAAAGTGGTTTTTCAACACTAACACGAGTGCGAAAAGTGGTTTTTCAACACTATCACAAGTGCGAAAAGTAGTTTTTCCACACTAATACAAGAGCAAAAGTGGTTTCCTGCACCAACACAAGTGCGAAAAGTGGTTTTTCAACACTATCACAAGTGCGAAAAGTGGTTTTTCCACACTAATACAAGTGCAAAAGTGGTTTCCTGCACCAACACAAGTGCGAAAAGTGGTTTTTCAACACTAACACAAGTGCGAAAAGTGGTTTTTCAACACTATCACAAGTCCAAAAAGTATTTTTTCCACACTAATACAAGTGCAAAAGTGGTTTCCTGCACCAACACAAGTGCGAAAAGTGGTTTTTCAACATTAACACAAGTGCGAAAAGTGGTTTTTCCACACTAATACAAGTGCAGAAGTGGTTTCCTGCACCAACACAAGTGCGAAAAGTGGTTTTTCAACACTATCACAAGTGCGAAAAGTGGTTTTTCCACACTAATACAAGTGCAAAAGTGGTTTCCTGCACCAACACAAGTGCGAAAAGTGGTTTTTCAACACTAACACAAGTGCGAAAAGTGGTTTTTCAACACTATCACAAGTGCAAAAAGTGTTTTTTCCACACTAATACAAGTGCAAAAGTGGTTTCCTGCACCAACACAAGTGCGAAAAGTGGTTTTTCAACACTATCACAAGTGCAAAAAGTGGTTTTTCAACACTAACACAAGTGCGAAAAGTGGTTTTTCCACACTAATACATGTGCAAAAGTGGTTTCCTGCACCAACAAAAGTGCGAAAAGTGGTTTTTCAACACTAACACAAGTGCGAAAAGTGGTTTTTCAACACTAACACAAGTGCGAAAAGTGGTTTTTCAACACTATCACAAGTGCAAAAAGTATTTTTTCCACACTAATACAAGTGCAAAAGTGGTTTCCTGCACCAACACAAGTGCGAAAAGTGGTTTTTCAACACTAACACAAGTGCGAAAAGTGGTTTTTCAACACTAACACAAGTGCGAAAAGTGGTTTTTCCACACTAATACATGTGCAAAAGTGGTTTCCTGCACCAACACAAGTGCGAAAAGTGGTTTTTCAACACTAACACAAGTGCGAAAAGTGGTTTTTCAACACTAACACAAGTGCGAAAAGTGGTTTTTCAACACTATCACAAGTGCAAAAAGTGTTTTTTCCACACTAATACAAGTGCAAAAGTGGTTTCCTGCACCAACACAAGTGCGAAAAGTGGTTTTTCAACACTAACACAAATGCGAAAAGTGGTTTTTCAACACTAACCCAAGTGCAAAAAGTGTTTTTTCCACACTAATACAAGTGCAAAAGTGGTTTCCTGCACCAACACAAGTGTGAAAAGTGGTTTTTCAACACTAACACAAGTGCCAAAAGTGGTTTTTCAACACTAACACAAGTGCGAAAAGTGGTTTTTCAACACTAACACAAGTGCGAAAAGTAGTTTTTCCACACTAATACAAGAGCAAAAGTGGTTTCCTGCACCAACACAAGTGCGAAAAGTGGTTTTTCAACACTAACACAAGTGCGAAAAGTGGTTTTTCAACACTATCACAAGTCCAAAAAGTGTTTTTTCCACACTAATACAAGTGCAAAAGTGGTTTCCTGCACCAACACAAGTGCGAAAAGTGGTTTTTCAACACTAACACAAATGCGAAAAGTGGTTTTTCAACACTAACCCAAGTGCAAAAAGTGTTTTTTTCACACTAATACAAGTGCAAAAGTGGTTTCCTGCACCAACACAAGTGTGAAAAGTGGTTTTTCAACACTAACACAAGTGCCAAAAGTGGTTTTTCAACACTAACACAAGTGCGAAAAGTGGTTTTTCAACACTAACACAAGTGCGAAAAGTAGTTTTTCCACACTAATACAAGAGCAAAAGTGGTTTCCTGCACCAACACAAGTGCGAAAAGTGGTTTTTCAACACTAACACAAGTGCGAAAAGTGGTTTTTCAACACTATCACAAGTCCAAAAAGTGTTTTTTCCACACTAATACAAGTGCAAAAGTGGTTTCCTGCACCAACACAAGTGCGAAAAGCGGTTTTTCAACATTAACACAAGTGCGAAAAGTGGTTTTTCCACACTAATACAGGTGCAGAAGTGGTTTCCTGCACCAACACAAGTGCGAAAAGTGGTTTTTCAACACTATCACAAGTGCGAAAAGTGGTTTTTCCACACTAATACAAGTGCAAAAGTGGTTTCCTGCACCAACACAAGTGCGAAAAGTGGTTTTTCAACACTAACACAAGTGCGAAAAGTGGTTTTTCAACACTATCACAAGTGCAAAAAGTGTTTTTTCCACACTAATACAAGTGCAAAAGTGGTTTCCTGCACCAACACAAGTGCGAAAAGTGGTTTTTCAACACTATCACAAGTGCAAAAAGTGGTTTTTCAACACTAACACAAGTGCAAAAGTGGTTTTCTGCACCAACACAAGTGCGAAAAGTGGTTTTTCAACACTAACACAAGTGCGAAAAGTGGTTTTTCAACACTATCACAAGTGCAAAAAGTGTTTTTCCACACTAATACAAGTGCAAAAGTGGTTTCCTGCACCAACACAAGTGCAAAAGTGGTTTCCTGCACCAACACAAGTGCGAAAAGTGATTTTTCAACACTAACACAAGTGCGAAAAGTGGTTTTTCAACACTAACACAAGTGCGAAAAGTGGTTTTTCAACACTAATACAGGTGCAAAAGTGGTTTCATGCACCAACACAAGTGCGAAAAGTGGTTTTTCCACACTAATACAAGGGCAAAAGTGGTTTCCTGCACCAACACAAGTTCGAAAAGTGGTTTTTCAACACTATCACAAGTGCAAAAAGTGTTTTTTCCACACTAATACAAGTGCAAAAGTGGTTTCCTGCACCAACACAAGTGCGAAAAGTGGTTTTTCAACACTAACACGAGTGCGAAAAGTGGTTTTTCAACACTATCACAAGTGCAAAAAGTGTTTTTTCCACACTTATACAAGTGCAAAAGTGGTTTCCTGCACCAACACAAGTGCGAAAAGTGGTTTTTCAACACTAACACAAGTGCGAAAAGTGGTTTTTCAACACCAACACAAGTGCGAAAAGTGGTTTTTCAACACAAATACAAGTGCAAAAGTGGTTTCCTGTACCAACACAAGTGCGAAAAGTGGTTTTTCAACACTAACACAAGTGCGAAAAGTGGTTTTTAAACACAAATACAAGTGCAAAAGTGGTTTCCTGTACCAACACAAGTGCGAAAAGTGGTTTTTGAACACTAACACAGGTGCGAAAAGTGGTTTTTCAACACTAACACAAATGCGAAAAGTGGTTTTTAAACACTAACCCAAGTGCAAAAAGTGTTTTTTCCACACTAATACAAGTGCAAAAGTGGTTTCCTGCACCAACACAAGTGTGAAAAGTGGTTTTTCAACACTAACACAAGTGCCAAAAGTGGTTTTTCAACACTAACACAAGTGCGAAAAGTGTTTTTTCAACACTAACACAAGTGCGAAAAGTAGTTTTTCCACACTAATACAAGAGGAAAAGTGGTTTCCTGCACCAACACAAGTGCGAAAAGTGGTTTTTCAACACTAACACAAGTCCAAAAAGTATTTTTTCCACACTAATACAAGTGCAAAAGTGGTTTCCTGCACCAACACAAGTGCGAAAAGTGGTTTTTCAACACTAACACAAGTGCGAAAAGTGGTTTTTCAACACTAACACAAGTGCGAAAAGTGGTTTTTCCACACTAATACATGTGCAAAAGTGGTTTCCTGCACCAACACAAGTGCGAAAAGTGGTTTTTCAACACTAACACAAGTGCGAAAAGTGGTTTTTCAACACTAACACAAGTGCGAAAAGTGGTTTTTCAACACTATCACAAGTGCAAAAAGTGTTTTTTCCACACTAATACAAGTGCAAAAGTGGTTTCCTGCACCAACACAAGTGCGAAAAGTGGTTTTTCAACACTAACACAAATGCGAAAAGTGGTTTTTCAACACTAACCCAAGTGCAAAAAGTGTTTTTTCCACACTAATACAAGTGCAAAAGTGGTTTCCTGCACCAACACAAGTGTGAAAAGTGGTTTTTCAACACTAACACAAGTGCCAAAAGTGGTTTTTCAACACTAACACAAGTGCGAAAAGTGGTTTTTCAACACTAACACAAGTGCGAAAAGTAGTTTTTCCACACTAATACAAGAGCAAAAGTGGTTTCCTGCACCAACACAAGTGCGAAAAGTGGTTTTTGAACACTAACACAAGTGCGAAAAGTGGTTTTTCAACACTATCACAAGTCCAAAAAGTGTTTTTTCCACACTAATACAAGTGCAAAAGTGGTTTCCTGCACCAACACAAGTGCGAAAAGTGGTTTTTCAACACTAACACAAATGCGAAAAGTGGTTTTTCAACACTAACCCAAGTGCAAAAAGTGTTTTTTCCACACTAATACAAGTGCAAAAGTGGTTTCCTGCACCAACACAAGTGTGAAAAGTGGTTTTTCAACACTAACACAAGTGCCAAAAGTGGTTTTTCAACACTAACACAAGTGCGAAAAGTGGTTTTTCAACACTAACACAAGTGCAAAAAGTAGTTTTTCCACACTAATACAAGAGCAAAAGTGGTTTCCTGCACCAACACAAGTGCGAAAAGTGGTTTTTCAACACTAACACAAGTGCGAAAAGTGGTTTTTCAACACTATCACAAGTCCAAAAAGTGTTTTTTCCACACTAATACAAGTGCAAAAGTGGTTTCCTGCACCAACACAAGTGCGAAAAGCGGTTTTTCAACATTAACACAAGTGCGAAAAGTGGTTTTTCCACACTAATACAAGTGCAGAAGTGGTTTCCTGCACCAACACAAGTGCGAAAAGTGTTTTTTCAACACTAACACAAGTGCGAAAAGTGGTTTTTCAACACTATCACAAGTGCAAAAAGTGTTTTTTCCACACTAATACAAGTGCAAAAGTGGTTTCCTGCACCAACACAAGTGCGAAAAGTGGTTTTTCAACACTAACACAAGTGCGAAAAGTGGTTTTTCAACACTAACACAAGTGCGAAAAGTGGTTTTTCCACACTAATACAAGTGCAAAAGTGGTTTCCTGCACCAACACAAGTGCGAAAAGTGGTTTTTCAACACTAACACAAGTGCGAAAAGTGGTTTTTCAACACTAACACAAGTGCGAAAAGTGGTTTTTCAACACTATCACAAGTGCAAAAAGTGTTTTTTCCACACTAATACAAGTGCAAAAGTGGTTTCCTGCACCAACACAAGTGCGAAAAGTGGTTTTTCAACACTAACACAAGTGCCAAAAGTGGTTTTTCAACACTAACACAAGTGCGAAAAGTGGTTTTTCAACACTAACACAAGTGCGAAAAGTAGTTTTTCCACACTAATACAAGAGCAAAAGTGGTTTCCTGCACCAACACAAGTGCGAAAAGTGGTTTTTCAACACTAACACAAGTGCGAAAAGTGGTTTTTCAACACTATCACAAGTCCAAAAAGTGTTTTTTCCACACTAATACAAGTGCAAAAGTGGTTTCCTGCACCAACACAAGTGCGAAAAGCGGTTTTTCAACATTAACACAAGTGCGAAAAGTGGTTTTTCCACACTAATACAGGTGCAGAAGTGGTTTCCTGCACCAACACAAGTGCGAAAAGTGGTTTTTCAACACTATCACAAGTGCGAAAAGTGGTTTTGCCACACTAATACAAGTGCAAAAGTGGTTTCCTGCACCAACACAAGTGCGAAAAGTGGTTTTTCAACACTAACACAAGTGCGAAAAGTGGTTTTTCAACACTATCACAAGTGCAAAAAGTGTTTTTTCCACACTAATACAAGTGCAAAAGTGGTTTCCTGCACCAACACAAGTGCGAAAAGTGGTTTTTCAACACTATCACAAGTGCGAAAAGTGGTTTTTCAACACTAACACAAGTGCAAAAGTGGTTTCCTGCACCAACACAAGTGCGAAAAGTGGTTTTTCAACACTAACACAAGTGCGAAAAGTGGTTTTTCAACACTATCACAAGTGCAAAAAGTGTTTTTCCACACTAATACAAGTGCAAAAGTGGTTTCCTGCACCAACACAAGTGCAAAAGTGGTTTCCTGCACCAACACAAGTGCGAAAAGTGGTTTTTCAACACTAACACAAGTGCGAAAAGTGGTTTTTCAACACTAACACAAGTGCGAAAAGTGGTTTTTCAACACAAATACAAGTGCAAAAGTGGTTTCCTGTACCAACACAAGTGCGAAAAGTGGTTTTTCAACACTAACACAAGTGCGAAAAGTGGTTTTTAAACACAAATACAAGTGCAAAAGTGGTTTCCTGTACCAACACAAGTGCGAAAAGTGGTTTTTGAACACTAACACAGGTGCGAAAAGTGGTTTTTCAACACTAACACAAATGCGAAAAGTGGTTTTTCAACACTAACCCAAGTGCAAAAAGTGTTTTTTCCACACTAATACAAGTGCAAAAGTGGTTTCCTGCACCAACACAAGTGTGAAAAGTGGTTTTTCAACACTAACACAAGTGCCAAAAGTGGTTTTTCAACACTAACACAAGTGCGAAAAGTGTTTTTTCAACACTAACACAAGTGCGAAAAGTAGTTTTTCCACACTAATACAAGAGCAAAAGTGGTTTCCTGCACCAACACAAGTGCGAAAAGTGGTTTTTCAACACTAACACAAGTGCGAAAAGTGGTTTTTCAACACTATCACAAGTCCAAAAAGTGTTTTTCCACACTAATACAAGTGCAAAAGTGGTTTCCTGCACCAACACAAGTGCGAAAAGTGGTTTTTCAACATTAACACAAGTGCGAAAAGTGGTTTTTCCACACTAATACAAGTGCAGAAGTGGTTTCCTGCACCAACACAAGTGCGAAAAGTGGTTTTTCAACACTATCACAAGTGCGAAAAGTGGTTTTTCCACACTAATACAAGTGCAAAAGTGGTTTCCTGCACCAACACAAGTGCGAAAAGTGGTTTTTCAACACTAACACAAGTGCGAAAAGTGGTTTTTCAACACTATCACAAGTGCAAAAAGTGTTTTTTCCACACTAATACAAGTGCAAAAGTGGTTTCCTGCACCAACACAAGTGCGAAAAGTGGTTTTTCAACACTATCACAAGTGCAAAAAGTGGTTTTTCAACACTAACACAAGTGCGAAAAGTGGTTTTTCCACACTAATACATGTGCAAAAGTGGTTTCCTGCACCAACAAAAGTGCGAAAAGTGGTTTTTCAACACTAACACAAGTGCGAAAAGTGGTTTTTCAACACTAACGCAAGTGCGAAAAGTGGTTTTTCCACACTAATACAAGTGCAAAAGTGGTTTCCTGCACCAACACAAGTGCGAAAAGTGGTTTTTCAACACTAACACAAGTGCGAAAAGTGGTTTTTCAACACTAACACAAGTGCGAAAAGTGGTTTTTCAACATTATCACAAGTGCAAAAAGTGTTTTTTCCACACTAATACAAGTGCAAAAGTGGTTTCCTGCACCAACACAAGTGCGAAAAGTGGTTTTTCAACACTAACACAAATGCGAAAAGTGGTTTTTCAACACTAACCCAAGTGCAAAAAGTGTTTTTTCCACACTAATACAAGTGCAAAAGTGCTTTCCTGCACCAACACAAGTGTGAAAAGTGGTTTTTCAACACTAACACAAGTGCCAAAAGTGGTTTTTCAACACTAACACAAGTGCGAAAAGTGGTTTTTCAACACTAACACAAGTGCGAAAAGTAGTTTTTCCACACTAATACAAGAGCAAAAGTGGTTTCCTGCACCAACACAAGTGCGAAAAGTGGTTTTTCAACACTAACACAAGTGCGAAAAGTGGTTTTTCAACACTATCCAAGTCCAAAAAGTGTTTTTTCCACACTAATACAAGTGCAAAAGTGGTTTCCTGCACCAACACAAGTGCGAAAAGCGGTTTTTCAACATTAACACAAGTACGAAAAGTGGTTTTTCCACACTAATACAAGTGCAGAAGTGGTTTCCTGCACCAACACAAGTGCGAAAAGTGGTTTTTCAACACTATCACAAGTGCGAAAAGTGGTTTTTCCACACTAATACAAGTGCAAAAGTGGTTTCCTGCACCAACACAAGTGCGAAAAGTGGTTTTTCAACACTAACACAAGTGCGAAAAGTGGTTTTTCAACACTATCACAAGTGCAAAAAGTGTTTTTTCCACACTAATACAAGTGCAAAAGTGGTTTCCTGCACCAACACAAGTGCGAAAAGTGGTTTTTCAACACTATCACAAGTGCGAAAAGTGGTTTTTCAACACTAACACAAGTGGAAAAGTGGTTTCCTGCACCAACACAAGTGTGAAAAGTGGTTTTTCAACACTAACACAAGTGCGAAAAGTGGTTTTTCAACACTATTACAAGTGCAAAAAGTGTTTTTCCACACTAATACAAGTGCAAAAGTGGTTTCCTGCACCAACAGAAGTGCGAAAAGTGGTTTTTCAACACTAACACAAGTGCGAAAAGTGGTTTTTCAACACTAACACAAGTGCGAAAAGTGGTTTTTCAACACTAATACAAGTGCAAAAGTGGTTTCCTGCACCAACACAAGTGCGAAAAGTGGTTTTTCCACACTAATACAAGGGCAAAAGTGGTTTCCTGCACCAACACAAGTTCGAAAAGTGGTTTTTCAACACTATCACAAGTGCAAAAAGTGTTTTTTCCACACTAATACAAGTGCAAAAGTGGTTTCTTGCACCAACACAAGTGCGAAAAGTGGTTTTTCAACACTAACACAAGTGCGAAAAGTGGTTTTTCAACACTATCACAAGTCCAAAAAGTGTTTTTTCCACACTAATACAAGTGCAAAAGTGGTTTCCTGCACCAACACAAGTGCGAAAAGTGGTTTTTCAACACTAACACAAATGCGAAAAGTGGTTTTTCAACACTAACCCAAGTGCAAAAAGTGTTTTTTTCACACTAATACAAGTGCAAAAGTGGTTTCCTGCACCAACACAAGTGCGAAAAGTGGTTTTTCAACACTAACACAAGTGCGAAAAGTGGTTTTTCAACACTATCACAAGTCCAAAAAGTGTTTTTTCCACACTAATACAAGTGCAAAAGTGGTTTCCTGCACCAACACAAGTGCGAAAAGTGGTTTTTCAACACTAACACAAATGCGAAAAGTGGTTTTTCAACACTAACCCAAGTGCAAAAAGTGTTTTTTCCACACTAATACAAGTGCAAAAGTGGTTTCCTGCACCAACACAAGTGTGAAAAGTGGTTTTTCAACACTAACACAAGTGCCAAAAGTGGTTTTTCAACACTAACACAAGTGCGAAAAGTGTTTTTTCAACACTAACACAAGTGCGAAAAGTAGTTTTTCCACACTAATACAAGAGCAAAAGTGGTTTCCTGCACCAACACAAGTGCGAAAAGTGGTTTTTCAACACTAACACAAGTGCGAAAAGTGGTTTTTCAACACTATCACAAGTCCAAAAAGTGTTTTTCCACACTAATACAAGTGCAAAAGTGGTTTCCTGCACCAACACAAGTGCGAAAAGTGGTTTTTCAACATTAACACAAGTGCGAAAAGTGGTTTTTCCACACTAATACAAGTGCAGAAGTGGTTTCCTGCACCAACACAAGTGCGAAAAGTGGTTTTTCAACACTATCACAAGTGCGAAAAGTGGTTTTTCCACACTAATACAAGTGCAAAAGTGGTTTCCTGCACCAACACAAGTGCGAAAAGTGGTTTTTCAACACTAACACAAGTGCGAAAAGTGGTTTTTCAACACTATCACAAGTGCAAAAAGTGTTTTTTCCACACTAATACAAGTGCAAAAGTGGTTTCCTGCACCAACACAAGTGCGAAAAGTGGTTTTTCAACACTATCACAAGTGCAAAAAGTGGTTTTTCAACACTAACACAAGTGCGAAAAGTGGTTTTTCCACACTAATACATGTGCAAAAGTGGTTTCCTGCACCAACAAAAGTGCGAAAAGTGGTTTTTCAACACTAACACAAGTGCGAAAAGTGGTTTTTCAACACTAACGCAAGTGCGAAAAGTGGTTTTTCCACACTAATACAAGTGCAAAAGTGGTTTCCTGCACCAACACAAGTGCGAAAAGTGGTTTTTCAACACTAACACAAGTGCGAAAAGTGGTTTTTCAACACTAACACAAGTGCGAAAAGTGGTTTTTCAACATTATCACAAGTGCAAAAAGTGTTTTTTCCACACTAATACAAGTGCAAAAGTGGTTTCCTGCACCAACACAAGTGCGAAAAGTGGTTTTTCAACACTAACACAAATGCGAAAAGTGGTTTTTCAACACTAACCCAAGTGCAAAAAGTGTTTTTTCCACACTAATACAAGTGCAAAAGTGCTTTCCTGCACCAACACAAGTGTGAAAAGTGGTTTTTCAACACTAACACAAGTGCCAAAAGTGGTTTTTCAACACTAACACAAGTGCGAAAAGTGGTTTTTCAACACTAACACAAGTGCGAAAAGTAGTTTTTCCACACTAATACAAGAGCAAAAGTGGTTTCCTGCACCAACACAAGTGCGAAAAGTGGTTTTTCAACACTAACACAAGTGCGAAAAGTGGTTTTTCAACACTATCCAAGTCCAAAAAGTGTTTTTTCCACACTAATACAAGTGCAAAAGTGGTTTCCTGCACCAACACAAGTGCGAAAAGCGGTTTTTCAACATTAACACAAGTGCGAAAAGTGGTTTTTCCACACTAATACAAGTGCAGAAGTGGTTTCCTGCACCAACACAAGTGCGAAAAGTGGTTTTTCAACACTATCACAAGTGCGAAAAGTGGTTTTCCACACTAATACAAGTGCAAAAGTGGTTTCCTGCACCAACACAAGTGCGAAAAGTGGTTTTTCAACACTAACACAAGTGCGAAAAGTGGTTTTTCAACACTATCACAAGTGCAAAAAGTGTTTTTTCCACACTAATACAAGTGCAAAAGTGGTTTCCTGCACCAACACAAGTGCGAAAAGTGGTTTTTCAACACTATCACAAGTGCGAAAAGTGGTTTTTCAACACTAACACAAGTGGAAAAGTGGTTTCCTGCACCAACACAAGTGTGAAAAGTGGTTTTTCAACACTAACACAAGTGCGAAAAGTGGTTTTTCAACACTATCACAAGTGCAAAAAGTGTTTTTCCACACTAATACAAGTGCAAAAGTGGTTTCCTGCACCAACACAAGTGCGAAAAGTGGTTTTTCAACACTAACACAAGTGCGAAAAGTGGTTTTTCAACACTAACACAAGTGCGAAAAGTGGTTTTTCAACACTAATACAAGTGCAAAAGTGGTTTCCTGCACCAACACAAGTGCGAAAAGTGGTTTTTCCACACTAATACAAGGGCAAAAGTGGTTTCCTGCACCAACACAAGTTCGAAAAGTGGTTTTTCAACACTATCACAAGTGCAAAAAGTGTTTTTTCCACACTAATACAAGTGCAAAAGTGGTTTCTTGCACCAACACAAGTGCGAAAAGTGGTTTTTCAACACTAACACAAGTGCGAAAAGTGGTTTTTCAACACTATCACAAGTGCAAAAAGTGTTTTTTCCACACTAATACAAGTGCAAAAGTGGTTTCCTGCACCAACACAAGTGCGAAAAGTGGTTTTTCCACACTAATACAAGTGCAGAAGTGGTTTCCTGCACCAACACAAGTGCGAAAAGTGGTTTTTCAACACTATCACAAGTGCGAAAAGTGGTTTTTCCACACTAATACAAGTGCAAAAGTGGTTTCCTGCACCAACACAAGTGCGAAAAGTGGTTTTTCAACACTAACACAAGTGCGAAAAGTGGTTTTTCAACACTATCACAAGTGCAAAAAGTGTTTTTTCCACACTAATACAAGTGCAAAAGTGGTTTCCTGCACCAACACAAGTGCGAAAAGTGGTTTTTCAACACTAACACAAGTGCAAAAGTGGTTTCCTGCACCAACACAAGTGCGAAAAGTGGTTTTTCAACACTAACACAAGTGCAAAAAGTTGTTTTTCAACACTATCAAAGTGCAAAAAGTGTTTTTTCCACACTAATACAAGTGCAAAAGTGGTTTCCTGCACCAACACAAGTGCGAAAAGTGGTTTTTCAACACTAACACAAGTGCGAAAAGTGGTTTTTCAACACTAACACAAGTGCGAAAAGTGGTTTTTCCACACTAATACAAGTGCACAAGTGGTTTCCTGCACCAACACAAGTGTGAAAAGTGGTTTTTCAACACTAACACAAGTGCCAAAAGTGGTTTTTCAACACTAACACAAGTGCGAAAAGTGTTTTTTCAACACTAACACAAGTGCGAAAAGTAGTTTTTCCGCACTAATACAAGAGCAAAAGTGGTTTCCTGCACCAACACAAGTGCGAAAAGTGGTTTTTCAACACTAACACAAGTGCGAAAAGTGGTTTTTCAACACTATCACAAGTCCAAAAAGTGTTTTTTCCACACTAATACAAGTGCAAAAGTGGTTTCCTGCACCAACACAAGTGCGAAAAGTGGTTTTTCCACACTAATACAAGTGCAAAAGTGGTTTCCTGCACCAACACAAGTGCGAAAAGTGGTTTTTCAACACTAACACAAGTGCGAAAAGTGGTTTTTCAACACTATCACAAGTGCAAAAATGTTTTTTCCACACTAACACAAGTGCAAAAGTGGTTTCCTGTACCAACACAAGTGCGAAAAGTGGTTTTTCAACACTAACACAAGTGCGAAAAGTGTTTTTTCCACACTAATACAAGTGCAAAAGTGGTTTCCTGCACCAACACAAGTGTGAAAAGTGGTTTTTCAACACTAACACAAGTGCCAAAAGTGGTTTTTCAACACTAACACAAGTGCGAAAAGTGTTTTTTCAACACTAACACAAGTGCGAAAAGTAGTTTTTCCACACTAATACAAGAGGAAAAGTGGTTTCCTGCACCAACACAAGTGCGAAAAGTGGTTTTTCAACACTAACACAAGTGCGAAAAGTGGTTTTTCAACACTATCACAAGTCCAAAAAGTATTTTTTCCACACTAATACAAGTGCAAAAGTGGTTTCCTGCACCAACACAAGTGCGAAAAGTGGTTTTTCAACACTAACACAAGTGCGAAAAGTGGTTTTTCAACACTAACACAAGTGCGAAAAGTGGTTTTTCCACACTAATACATGTGCAAAAGTGGTTTCCTGCACCAACACAAGTGCGAAAAGTGGTTTTTCAACACTAACACAAGTGCGAAAAGTGGTTTTTCAACACTAACACAAGTGCGAAAAGTGGTTTTTCAACACTATCACAAGTGCAAAAAGTGTTTTTTCCACACTAATACAAGTGCAAAAGTGGTTTCCTGCACCAACACAAGTGCGAAAAGTGGTTTTTCAACACTAACACAAATGCGAAAAGTGGTTTTTCAACACTAACCCAAGTGCAAAAAGTGTTTTTTCCACACTAATACAAGTGCAAAAGTGGTTTCCTGCACCAACACAAGTGTGAAAAGTGGTTTTTCAACACTAACACAAGTGCCAAAAGTGGTTTTTCAACACTAACACAAGTGCGAAAAGTGGTTTTTCAACACTAACACAAGTGCGAAAAGTAGTTTTTCCACACTAATACAAGAGCAAAAGTGGTTTCCTGCACCAACACAAGTGCGAAAAGTGGTTTTTCAACACTAACACAAGTGCGAAAAGTGGTTTTTCAACACTATCACAAGTCCAAAAAGTGTTTTTTCCACACTAATACAAGTGCAAAAGTGGTTTCCTGCACCAACACAAGTGCGAAAAGTGGTTTTTCAACACTAACACAAATGCGAAAAGTGGTTTTTCAACACTAACCCAAGTGCAAAAAGTGTTTTTTCCACACTAATACAAGTGCAAAAGTGGTTTCCTGCACCAACACAAGTGTGAAAAGTGGTTTTTCAACACTAACACAAGTGCCAAAAGTGGTTTTTCAACACTAACACAAGTGCGAAAAGTGGTTTTTCAACACTAACACAAGTGCAAAAAGTAGTTTTTCCACACTAATACAAGAGCAAAAGTGGTTTCCTGCACCAACACAAGTGCGAAAAGTGGTTTTTCAACACTAACACAAGTGCGAAAAGTGGTTTTTCAACACTATCACAAGTCCAAAAAGTGTTTTTTCCACACTAATACAAGTGCAAAAGTGGTTTCCTGCACCAACACAAGTGCGAAAAGCGGTTTTTCAACATTAACACAAGTGCGAAAAGTGGTTTTTCCACACTAATACAAGTGCAGAAGTGGTTTCCTGCACCAACACAAGTGCGAAAAGTGTTTTTTCAACACTAACACAAGTGCGAAAAGTGGTTTTTCAACACTATCACAAGTGCAAAAAGTGTTTTTTCCACACTAATACAAGTGCAAAAGTGGTTTCCTGCACCAACACAAGTGCGAAAAGTGGTTTTTCAACACTAACACAAGTGCGAAAAGTGGTTTTTCAACACTAACACAAGTGCGAAAAGTGGTTTTTCCACACTAATACAAGTGCAAAAGTGGTTTCCTGCACCAACACAAGTGCGAAAAGTGGTTTTTCAACACTAACACAAGTGCGAAAAGTGGTTTTTCAACACTAACACAAGTGCGAAAAGTGGTTTTTCAACACTATCACAAGTGCAAAAAGTGTTTTTTCCACACTAATACAAGTGCAAAAGTGGTTTCCTGCACCAACACAAGTGCGAAAAGTGGTTTTTCAACACTAACACAAGTGCCAAAAGTGGTTTTTCAACACTAACACAAGTGCGAAAAGTGGTTTTTCAACACTAACACAAGTGCGAAAAGTAGTTTTTCCACACTAATACAAGAGCAAAAGTGGTTTCCTGCACCAACACAAGTGCGAAAAGTGGTTTTTCAACACTAACACAAGTGCGAAAAGTGGTTTTTCAACACTATCACAAGTCCAAAAAGTGTTTTTTCCACACTAATACAAGTGCAAAAGTGGTTTCCTGCACCAACACAAGTGCGAAAAGTGGTTTTTCAACATTAACACAAGTGCGAAAAGTGGTTTTTCCACACTAATACAGGTGCAGAAGTGGTTTCCTGCACCAACACAAGTGCGAAAAGTGGTTTTTCAACACTATCACAAGTGCGAAAAGTGGTTTTGCCACACTAATACAAGTGCAAAAGTGGTTTCCTGCACCAACACAAGTGCGAAAAGTGGTTTTTCAACACTAACACAAGTGCGAAAAGTGGTTTTTCAACACTATCACAAGTGCAAAAAGTGTTTTTTCCACACTAATACAAGTGCAAAAGTGGTTTCCTGCACCAACACAAGTGCGAAAAGTGGTTTTTCAACACTATCACAAGTGCGAAAAGTGGTTTTTCAACACTAACACAAGTGCAAAAGTGGTTTCCTGCACCAACACAAGTGCGAAAAGTGGTTTTTCAACACTAACACAAGTGCGAAAAGTGGTTTTTCAACACTATCACAAGTGCAAAAAGTGTTTTTCCACACTAATACAAGTGCAAAAGTGGTTTCCTGCACCAACACAAGTGCAAAAGTGGTTTCCTGCACCAACACAAGTGCGAAAAGTGGTTTTTCAACACTAACACAAGTGCGAAAAGTGGTTTTTCAACACTAACACAAGTGCGAAAAGTGGTTTTTCAACACAAATACAAGTGCAAAAGTGTTTTCCTGTACCAACACAAGTGCGAAAAGTGGTTTTTCAACACTAACACAAGTGCGAAAAGTGGTTTTTAAACACAAATACAAGTGCAAAAGTGGTTTCCTGTACCAACACAAGTGCGAAAAGTGGTTTTTGAACACTAACACAGGTGCGAAAAGTGGTTTTTCAACACTAACACAAATGCGAAAAGTGGTTTTTCAACACTAACCCAAGTGCAAAAAGTGTTTTTTCCACACTAATACAAGTGCAAAAGTGGTTTCCTGCACCAACACAAGTGTGAAAAGTGGTTTTTCAACACTAACACAAGTGCCAAAAGTGGTTTTTCAACACTAACACAAGTGCGAAAAGTGGTTTTTCAACACTAACACAAGTGCGAAAAGTAGTTTTTCCACACTAATACAAGAGCAAAAGTGGTTTCCTGCACCAACACAAGTGCGAAAAGTGGTTTTTCAACACTAACACAAGTGCGAAAAGTGGTTTTTCAACACTATCACAAGTCCAAAAAGTGTTTTTCCACACTAATACAAGTGCAAAAGTGGTTTCCTGCACCAACACAAGTGCGAAAAGTGGTTTTTCAACATTAACACAAGTGCGAAAAGTGGTTTTTCCACACTAATACAAGTGCAGAAGTGGTTTCCTGCACCAACACAAGTGCGAAAAGTGGTTTTTCAACACTATCACAAGTGCGAAAAGTGGTTTTTCCACACTAATACAAGTGCAAAAGTGGTTTCCTGCACCAACACAAGTGCGAAAAGTGGTTTTTCAACACTAACACAAGTGCGAAAAGTGGTTTTTCAACACTATCACAAGTGCAAAAAGTGTTTTTTCCACACTAATACAAGTGCAAAAGTGGTTTCCTGCACCAACACAAGTGCGAAAAGTGGTTTTTCAACACTATCACAAGTGCAAAAAGTGGTTTTTCAACACTAACACAAGTGCGAAAAGTGGTTTTTCAACACTATCACAAGTGCAAAAAGTGTTTTTTCCACACTAATACAAGTGCAAAAGTGGTTTCCTGCACCAACACAAGTGCGAAAAGTGGTTTTTCAACACTAACACAAATGCGAAAAGTGGTTTTTCAACACTAACCCAAGTGCAAAAAGTGTTTTTTCCACACTAATACAAGTGCAAAAGTGGTTTCCTGCACCAACACAAGTGTGAAAAGTGGTTTTTCAACACTAACACAAGTGCCAAAAGTGGTTTTTCAACACTAACACAAGTGCGAAAAGTGGTTTTTCAACACTAACACAAGTGCGAAAAGTAGTTTTTCCACACTAATACAAGAGCAAAAGTGGTTTCCTGCACCAACACAAGTGCGAAAAGTGGTTTTTCAACACTAACACAAGTGCGAAAAGTGGTTTTTCAACACTATCACAAGTCCAAAAAGTGTTTTTTCCACACTAATACAAGTGCAAAAGTGGTTTCCTGCACCAACACAAGTGCGAAAAGTGGTTTTTCAACACTAACACAAATGCGAAAAGTGGTTTTTCAACACTAACCCAAGTGCAAAAAGTGTTTTTTCCACACTAATACAAGTGCAAAAGTGGTTTCCTGCACCAACACAAGTGTGAAAAGTGGTTTTTCAACACTAACACAAGTGCCAAAAGTGGTTTTTCAACACTAACACAAGTGCGAAAAGTGGTTTTTCAACACTAACACAAGTGCAAAAAGTAGTTTTTCCACACTAATACAAGAGCAAAAGTGGTTTCCTGCACCAACACAAGTGCGAAAAGTGGTTTTTCAACACTAACACAAGTGCGAAAAGTGGTTTTTCAACACTATCACAAGTCCAAAAAGTGTTTTTTCCACACTAATACAAGTGCAAAAGTGGTTTCCTGCACCAACACAAGTGCGAAAAGCGGTTTTTCAACATTAACACAAGTGCGAAAAGTGGTTTTTCCACACTAATACAAGTGCAGAAGTGGTTTCCTGCACCAACACAAGTGCGAAAAGTGTTTTTTCAACACTAACACAAGTGCGAAAAGTGGTTTTTCAACACTATCACAAGTGCAAAAAGTGTTTTTTCCACACTAATACAAGTGCAAAAGTGGTTTCCTGCACCAACACAAGTGCGAAAAGTGGTTTTTCAACACTAACACAAGTGCGAAAAGTGGTTTTTCAACACTAACACAAGTGCGAAAAGTGGTTTTTCCACACTAATACAAGTGCAAAAGTGGTTTCCTGCACCAACACAAGTGCGAAAAGTGGTTTTTCAACACTAACACAAGTGCGAAAAGTGGTTTTTCAACACTAACACAAGTGCGAAAAGTGGTTTTTCAACACTATCACAAGTGCAAAAAGTGTTTTTTCCACACTAATACAAGTGCAAAAGTGGTTTCCTGCACCAACACAAGTGCGAAAAGTGGTTTTTCAACACTAACACAAGTGCCAAAAGTGGTTTTTCAACACTAACACAAGTGCGAAAAGTGGTTTTTCAACACTAACACAAGTGCGAAAAGTAGTTTTTCCACACTAATACAAGAGCAAAAGTGGTTTCCTGCACCAACACAAGTGCGAAAAGTGGTTTTTCAACACTAACACAAGTGCGAAAAGTGGTTTTTCAACACTATCACAAGTCCAAAAAGTGTTTTTTCCACACTAATACAAGTGCAAAAGTGGTTTCCTGCACCAACACAAGTGCGAAAAGCGGTTTTTCAACATTAACACAAGTGCGAAAAGTGGTTTTTCCACACTAATACAGGTGCAGAAGTGGTTTCCTGCACCAACACAAGTGCGAAAAGTGGTTTTTCAACACTATCACAAGTGCGAAAAGTGGTTTTGCCACACTAATACAAGTGCAAAAGTGGTTTCCTGCACCAACACAAGTGCGAAAAGTGGTTTTTCAACACTAACACAAGTGCGAAAAGTGGTTTTTCAACACTATCACAAGTGCAAAAAGTGTTTTTTCCACACTAATACAAGTGCAAAAGTGGTTTCCTGCACCAACACAAGTGCGAAAAGTGGTTTTTCAACACTATCACAAGTGCGAAAAGTGGTTTTTCAACACTAACACAAGTGCAAAAGTGGTTTCCTGCACCAACACAAGTGCGAAAAGTGGTTTTTCAACACTAACACAAGTGCGAAAAGTGGTTTTTCAACACTATCACAAGTGCAAAAAGTGTTTTTCCACACTAATACAAGTGCAAAAGTGGTTTCCTGCACCAACACAAGTGCAAAAGTGGTTTCCTGCACCAACACAAGTGCGAAAAGTGGTTTTTCAACACTAACACAAGTGCGAAAAGTGGTTTTTCAACACTAACACAAGTGCGAAAAGTGGTTTTTCAACACAAATACAAGTGCAAAAGTGGTTTCCTGTACCAACACAAGTGCGAAAAGTGGTTTTTCAACACTAACACAAGTGCGAAAAGTGGTTTTTAAACACAAATACAAGTGCAAAAGTGGTTTCCTGTACCAACACAAGTGCGAAAAGTGGTTTTTGAACACTAACACAGGTGCGAAAAGTGGTTTTTCAACACTAACACAAATGCGAAAAGTGGTTTTTCAACACTAACCCAAGTGCAAAAAGTGTTTTTTCCACACTAATACAAGTGCAAAAGTGGTTTCCTGCACCAACACAAGTGTGAAAAGTGGTTTTTCAACACTAACACAAGTGCCAAAAGTGGTTTTTCAACACTAACACAAGTGCGAAAAGTGGTTTTTCAACACTAACACAAGTGCGAAAAGTAGTTTTTCCACACTAATACAAGAGCAAAAGTGGTTTCCTGCACCAACACAAGTGCGAAAAGTGGTTTTTCAACACTAACACAAGTGCGAAAAGTGGTTTTTCAACACTATCACAAGTCCAAAAAGTGTTTTTCCACACTAATACAAGTGCAAAAGTGGTTTCCTGCACCAACACAAGTGCGAAAAGTGGTTTTTCAACATTAACACAAGTGCGAAAAGTGGTTTTTCCACACTAATACAAGTGCAGAAGTGGTTTCCTGCACCAACACAAGTGCGAAAAGTGGTTTTTCAACACTATCACAAGTGCGAAAAGTGGTTTTTCCACACTAATACAAGTGCAAAAGTGGTTTCCTGCACCAACACAAGTGCGAAAAGTGGTTTTTCAACACTAACACAAGTGCGAAAAGTGGTTTTTCAACACTATCACAAGTGCAAAAAGTGTTTTTTCCACACTAATACAAGTGCAAAAGTGGTTTCCTGCACCAACACAAGTGCGAAAAGTGGTTTTTCAACACTATCACAAGTGCAAAAAGTGGTTTTTCAACACTAACACAAGTGCGAAAAGTGGTTTTTCCACACTAATACATGTGCAAAAGTGGTTTCCTGCACCAACAAAAGTGCGAAAAGTGGTTTTTCAACACTAACACAAGTGCGAAAAGTGGTTTTTCAACACTAACGCAAGTGCGAAAAGTGGTTTTTCCACACTAATACAAGTGCAAAAGTGGTTTCCTGCACCAACACAAGTGCGAAAAGTGGTTTTTCAACACTAACACAAGTGCGAAAAGTGGTTTTTCAACACTAACACAAGTGCGAAAAGTGGTTTTTCAACATTATCACAAGTGCAAAAAGTGTTTTTTCCACACTAATACAAGTGCAAAAGTGGTTTCCTGCACCAACACAAGTGCGAAAAGTGGTTTTTCAACACTAACACAAATGCGAAAAGTGGTTTTTCAACACTAACCCAAGTGCAAAAAGTGTTTTTTCCACACTAATACAAGTGCAAAAGTGCTTTCCTGCACCAACACAAGTGTGAAAAGTGGTTTTTCAACACTAACACAAGTGCCAAAAGTGGTTTTTCAACACTAACACAAGTGCGAAAAGTGGTTTTTCAACACTAACACAAGTGCGAAAAGTAGTTTTTCCACACTAATACAAGAGCAAAAGTGGTTTCCTGCACCAACACAAGTGCGAAAAGTGGTTTTTCAACACTAACACAAGTGCGAAAAGTGGTTTTTCAACACTATCCAAGTCCAAAAAGTGTTTTTTCCACACTAATACAAGTGCAAAAGTGGTTTCCTGCACCAACACAAGTGCGAAAAGCGGTTTTTCAACATTAACACAAGTGCGAAAAGTGGTTTTTCCACACTAATACAAGTGCAGAAGTGGTTTCCTGCACCAACACAAGTGCGAAAAGTGGTTTTTCAACACTATCACAAGTGCGAAAAGTGGTTTTTCCACACTAATACAAGTGCAAAAGTGGTTTCCTGCACCAACACAAGTGCGAAAAGTGGTTTTTCAACACTAACACAAGTGCGAAAAGTGGTTTTTCAACACTATCACAAGTGCAAAAAGTGTTTTTTCCACACTAATACAAGTGCAAAAGTGGTTTCCTGCACCAACACAAGTGCGAAAAGTGGTTTTTCAACACTATCACAAGTGCGAAAAGTGGTTTTTCAACACTAACACAAGTGGAAAAGTGGTTTCCTGCACCAACACAAGTGTGAAAAGTGGTTTTTCAACACTAACACAAGTGCGAAAAGTGGTTTTTCAACACTATTACAAGTGCAAAAAGTGTTTTTCCACACTAATACAAGTGCAAAAGTGGTTTCCTGCACCAACAGAAGTGCGAAAAGTGGTTTTTCAACACTAACACAAGTGCGAAAAGTGGTTTTTCAACACTAACACAAGTGCGAAAAGTGGTTTTTCAACACTAATACAAGTGCAAAAGTGGTTTCCTGCACCAACACAAGTGCGAAAAGTGGTTTTTCCACACTAATACAAGGGCAAAAGTGGTTTCCTGCACCAACACAAGTTCGAAAAGTGGTTTTTCAACACTATCACAAGTGCAAAAAGTGTTTTTTCCACACTAATACAAGTGCAAAAGTGGTTTCTTGCACCAACACAAGTGCGAAAAGTGGTTTTTCAACACTAACACAAGTGCGAAAAGTGGTTTTTCAACACTATCACAAGTCCAAAAAGTGTTTTTTCCACACTAATACAAGTGCAAAAGTGGTTTCCTGCACCAACACAAGTGCGAAAAGTGGTTTTTCAACACTAACACAAATGCGAAAAGTGGTTTTTCAACACTAACCCAAGTGCAAAAAGTGTTTTTTTCACACTAATACAAGTGCAAAAGTGGTTTCCTGCACCAACACAAGTGCGAAAAGTGGTTTTTCAACACTAACACAAGTGCGATAAGTGGTTTTTCAACACTATCACAAGTCCAAAAAGTGTTTTTTCCACACTAATACAAGTGCAAAAGTGGTTTCCTGCACCAACACAAGTGCGAAAAGTGGTTTTTCAACACTAACACAAATGCGAAAAGTGGTTTTTCAACACTAACCCAAGTGCAAAAAGTGTTTTTTTCACACTAATACAAGTGCAAAAGTGGTTTCCTGCACCAACACAAGTGTGAAAAGTGGTTTTTCAACACCAACACAAGTGCCAAATGTGGTTTTTCAACACTAACACAAGTGCGAAAAGTGATTTTTCAACACTAACACAAGTGCGAAAAGTAGTTTTTCCACACTAATACAAGAGCAAAAGTGGTTTCCTGCACCAACACAAGTGCGAAAAGTGGTTTTTCAACACTAACACAAGTGCGAAAAGTGGTTTTTCAACACTATCACAAGTCCAAAAAGTGTTTTTTCCACACTAATACAAGTGCAAAAGTGGTTTCCTGCACCAACACAAGTGCGAAAAGCGGTTTTTCAACATTAACACAAGTGCGAAAAGTGGTTTTTCCACACTAATACAGGTGCAGAAGTGGTTTCCTGCACCAACACAAGTGCGAAAAGTGGTTTTTCAACACTATCACAAGTGCGAAAAGTGGTTTTTCCACACTAATACAAGTGCAAAAGTGGTTTCCTGCACCAACACAAGTGCGAAAAGTGGTTTTTCAACACTAACACAAGTGCGAAAAGTGGTTTTTCAACACTATCACAAGTGCAAAAAGTGTTTTTTCCACACTAATACAAGTGCAAAAGTGGTTTCCTGCACCAACACAAGTGCGAAAAGTGGTTTTTCAACACTATCACAAGTGCGAAAAGTGGTTTTTCAACACTAACACAAGTGCAAAAGTGGTTTTCTGCACCAACACAAGTGCGAAAAGTGGTTTTTCAACACTAACACAAGTGCGAAAAGTGGTTTTTCAACACTATCGCAAGTGCAAAAAGTGTTTTTCCACACTAATACAAGTGCAAAAGTGGTTTCCTGCACCAACACAAGTGCAAAAGTGGTTTCCTGCACCAACACAAGTGCGAAAAGTGATTTTTCAACACTAACACAAGTGCGAAAAGTGGTTTTTCAACACTAACACAAGTGCGAAAAGTGGTTTTTCAACACTAATACAGGTGCAAAAGTGGTTTCATGCACCAACACAAGTGCGAAAAGTGGTTTTTCCACACTAATACAAGGGCAAAAGTGGTTTCCTGCACCAACACAAGTTCGAAAAGTGGTTTTTCAACACTATCACAAGTGCAAAAAGTGTTTTTTCCACACTAATACAAGTGCAAAAGTGGTTTCCTGCACCAACACAAGTGCGAAAAGTGGTTTTTCAACACTAACACAAGTGCGAAAAGTGGTTTTTCAACACTATCACAAGTGCAAAAAGTGTTTTTTCCACACTAATACAAGTGCAAAAGTGGTTTCCTGCACCAACACAAGTGCGAAAAGTGGTTTTTCAACACTAACACAAGTGCGAAAAGTGGTTTTTCAACACCAACACAAGTGCGAAAAGTGGTTTTTCAACACAAATACAAGTGCAAAAGTGGTTTCCTGTACCAACACAAGTGCGAAAAGTGGTTTTTCAACACTAACACAAGTGCGAAAAGTGGTTTTTAAACACAAATACAAGTGCAAAAGTGGTTTCCTGTACCAACACAAGTGCGAAAAGTGGTTTTTGAACACTAACACAGGTGCGAAAAGTGGTTTTTCAACACTAACACAAATGCGAAAAGTGGTTTTTAAACACTAACCCAAGTGCAAAAAGTGTTTTTTCCACACTAATACAAGTGCAAAAGTGGTTTCCTGCACCAACACAAGTGTGAAAAGTGGTTTTTCAACACTAACACAAGTGCCAAAAGTGGTTTTTCAACACTAACACAAGTGCGAAAAGTGTTTTTTCAACACTAACACAAGTGCGAAAAGTAGTTTTTCCACACTAATACAAGAGCAAAAGTGGTTTCCTGCACCAACACAAGTGCGAAAAGTGGTTTTTCAACACTAACACAAGTGCGAAAAGTGGTTTTTCAACACTATCACAAGTCCAAAAAGTATTTTTTCCACACTAATACAAGTGCAAAAGTGGTTTCCTGCACCAACACAAGTGCGAAAAGTGGTTTTTCAACACTAACACAAGTGCGAAAAGTGGTTTTTCAACACTAACACAAGTGCGAAAAGTGGTTTTTCCACACTAATACAAGAGCAAAAGTGGTTTCCTGCACCAACACAAGTGCGAAAAGTGGTTTTTCAACACTAACACAAGTGCGAAAAGTGGTTTTTCAACACTATCCAAGTCCAAAAAGTGTTTTTTCCACACTAATACAAGTGCAAAAGTGGTTTCCTGCACCAACACAAGTGCGAAAAGCGGTTTTTCAACATTAACACAAGTGCGAAAAGTGGTTTTTCCACACTAATACAAGTGCAGAAGTGGTTTCCTGCACCAACACAAGTGCGAAAAGTGGTTTTTCAACACTATCACAAGTGCGAAAAGTGGTTTTTCCACACTAATACAAGTGCAAAAGTGGTTTCCTGCACCAACACAAGTGCGAAAAGTGGTTTTTCAACACTAACACAAGTGCGAAAAGTGGTTTTTCAACACTATCACAAGTGCAAGAAGTGTTTTTTCCACACTAATACAAGTGCAAAAGTGGTTTCCTGCACCAACACAAGTGCGAAAAGTGGTTTTTCAACACTATCACAAGTGCGAAAAGTGGTTTTTCAACACTAACACAAGTGGAAAAGTGGTTTCCTGCACCAACACAAGTGTGAAAAGTGGTTTTTCAACACTAACACAAGTGCGAAAAGTGGTTTTTCAACACTATTACAAGTGCAAAAAGTGTTTTTCCACACTAATACAAGTGCAAAAGTGGTTTCCTGCACCAACAGAAGTGCGAAAAGTGGTTTTTCAACACTAACACAAGTGCGAAAAGTGGTTTTTCAACACTAACACAAGTGCGAAAAGTGGTTTTTCAACACTAATACAAGTGCAAAAGTGGTTTCCTGCACCAACACAAGTGCGAAAAGTGGTTTTTCCACACTAATACAAGGGCAAAAGTGGTTTCCTGCACCAACACAAGTTCGAAAAGTGGTTTTTCAACACTATCACAAGTGCAAAAAGTGTTTTTTTCCACACTAATACAAGTGCAAAAGTGGTTTCTTGCACCAACACAAGTGCGAAAAGTGGTTTTTCAACACTAACACAAGTGCGAAAAGTGGTTTTTCAACACTATCACAAGTCCAAAAAGTGTTTTTTCCACACTAATACAAGTGCAAAAGTGGTTTCCTGCACCAACACAAGTGCGAAAAGTGGTTTTTCAACACTAACACAAATGCGAAAAGTGGTTTTTCAACACTAACCCAAGTGCAAAAAGTGTTTTTTTCACACTAATACAAGTGCAAAAGTGGTTTCCTGCACCAACACAAGTGCGAAAAGTGGTTTTTCAACACTAACACAAGTGCGATAAGTGGTTTTTCAACACTATCACAAGTCCAAAAGTGTTTTTTTCCACACTAATACAAGTGCAAAAGTGGTTTCCTGCACCAACACAAGTGCGAAAAGTGGTTTTTCAACACTAACACAAATGCGAAAAGTGGTTTTTCAACACTAACCCAAGTGCAAAAAGTGTTTTTTTCACACTAATACAAGTGCAAAAGTGGTTTCCTGCACCAACACAAGTGTGAAAAGTGGTTTTTCAACACCAACACAAGTGCCAAATGTGGTTTTTCAACACTAACACAAGTGCGAAAAGTGATTTTTCAACACTAACACAAGTGCGAAAGTAGTTTTTCCACACTAATACAAGAGCAAAAGTGGTTTCCTGCACCAACACAAGTGCGAAAAGTGGTTTTTCAACACTAACACAAGTGCGAAAAGTGGTTTTTCAACACTATCACAAGTCCAAAAAGTGTTTTTTCCACACTAATACAAGTGCAAAAGTGGTTTCCTGCACCAACACAAGTGCGAAAAGCGGTTTTTCAACATTAACACAAGTGCGAAAAGTGGTTTTTCCACACTAATACAGGTGCAGAAGTGGTTTCCTGCACCAACACAAGTGCGAAAAGTGGTTTTTCAACACTATCACAAGTGCGAAAAGTGGTTTTTCCACACTAATACAAGTGCAAAAGTGGTTTCCTGCACCAACACAAGTGCGAAAAGTGGTTTTTCAACACTAACACAAGTGCGAAAAGTGGTTTTTCAACACTATCACAAGTGCAAAAAGTGTTTTTTCCACACTAATACAAGTGCAAAAGTGGTTTCCTGCACCAACACAAGTGCGAAAAGTGGTTTTTCAACACTATCACAAGTGCGAAAAGTGGTTTTTCAACACTAACACAAGTGCAAAAGTGGTTTTCTGCACCAACACAAGTGCGAAAAGTGGTTTTTCAACACTAACACAAGTGCGAAAAGTGGTTTTTCAACACTATCACAAGTGCAAAAAGTGTTTTTCCACACTAATACAAGTGCAAAAGTGGTTTCCTGCACCAACACAAGTGCAAAAGTGGTTTCCTGCACCAACACAAGTGCGAAAAGTGATTTTTCAACACTAACACAAGTGCGAAAAGTGGTTTTTCAACACTAACACAAGTGCGAAAAGTGGTTTTTCAACACTAATACAGGTGCAAAAGTGGTTTCATGCACCAACACAAGTGCGAAAAGTGGTTTTTCCACACTAATACAAGGGCAAAAGTGGTTTCCTGCACCAACACAAGTTCGAAAAGTGGTTTTTCAACACTATCACAAGTGCAAAAAGTGTTTTTTCCACACTAATACAAGTGCAAAAGTGGTTTCCTGCACCAACACAAGTGCGAAAAGTGGTTTTTCAACACTAACACAAGTGCGAAAAGTGGTTTTTCAACACTATCACAAGTGCAAAAAGTGTTTTTTCCACACTAATACAAGTGCAAAAGTGGTTTCCTGCACCAACACAAGTGCGAAAAGTGGTTTTTCAACAACTAACACAAGTGCGAAAAGTGGTTTTTCAACACCAACACAAGTGCGAAAAGTGGTTTTTCAACACAAATACAAGTGCAAAAGTGGTTTCCTGTACCAACACAAGTGCGAAAAGTGGTTTTTCAACACTAACACAAGTGCGAAAAGTGGTTTTTAAACACAAATACAAGTGCAAAAGTGGTTTCCTGTACCAACACAAGTGCGAAAAGTGGTTTTTGAACACTAACACAGGTGCGAAAAGTGGTTTTTCAACACTAACACAAATGCGAAAAGTGGTTTTTAAACACTAACCCAAGTGCAAAAAGTGTTTTTTCCACACTAATACAAGTGCAAAAGTGGTTTCCTGCACCAACACAAGTGTGAAAAGTGGTTTTTCAACACTAACACAAGTGCCAAAAGTGGTTTTTCAACACTAACACAAGTGCGAAAAGTGTTTTTTCAACACTAACACAAGTGCGAAAAGTAGTTTTTCCACACTAATACAAGAGCAAAAGTGGTTTCCTGCACCAAACACAGTGCGAAAAGTGGTTTTTCAACACTAACACAAGTGCGAAAAGTGGTTTTTCAACACTATCACAAGTCCAAAAAGTATTTTTTCCACACTAATACAAGTGCAAAAGTGGTTTCCTGCACCAACACAAGTGCGAAAAGTGGTTTTTCAACACTAACCACAAGTGCGAAAAGTGGTTTTTCAACACTAACACAAGTGCGAAAAGTGGTTTTTCCACACTAATACATGTGCAAAAGTGGTTTCCCTGCACCAACACAAGTGCGAAAAGTGGTTTTTCAACACTAACACAAGTGCGAAAAGTGGTTTTTCAACCACTAACACAAGTGCGAAAAGTGGTTTTTCAACACTATCACAAGTGCAAAAAGTGTTTTTTTCCACACTAATACAAGTGCAAAAGTGGTTTCCTGCACCAACACACGAAAAGTGGTTTTTCAACACTAACACAAATGCGAAAAGTGGTTTTTCAACACTAACCCAAGTGCAAAAAGTGTTTTTTCCACACTAATACAAGTGCAAAAGTGGTTTCCTGCACCAACACAAGTGTGAAAAGTGGTTTTTCAACACTAACACAAGTGCCAAAAGTGGTTTTTCAACACTAACACAAGTGCGAAAAGTGGTTTTTCAACACTAACACAAGTGCGAAAAGTAGTTTTTCCACACTAATACAAGAGCAAAAGTGGTTTCCTGCACCAACACAAGTGCGAAAAGTGGTTTTTCAACACTAACACAAGTGCGAAAAGTGGTTTTTCAACACTATCACAAGTCCAAAAAGTGTTTTTTCCACACTAATACAAGTGCAAAAGTGGTTTCCTGCACCAACACAAGTGCGAAAAGTGGTTTTTCAACACTAACACAAATGCGAAAAGTGGTTTTTCAACACTAACCCAAGTGCAAAAAGTGTTTTTTCCACACTAATACAAGTGCAAAAGTGGTTTCCTGCACCAACACAAGTGTGAAAAGTGGTTTTTCAACACTAACACAAGTGCCAAAAGTGGTTTTTCAACACTAACACAAGTGCGAAAAGTGGTTTTTCAACACTAACACAAGTGCGAAAAGTAGTTTTTCCACACTAATACAAGAGCAAAAGTGGTTTCCTGCACCAACACAAGTGCGAAAAGTGGTTTTTCAACACTAACACAAGTGCGAAAAGTGGTTTTTCAACACTATCACAAGTCCAAAAAGTGTTTTTTCCACACTAATACAAGTGCAAAAGTGGTTTCCTGCACCAACACAAGTGCGAAAAGCGGTTTTTCAACATTAACACAAGTGCGAAAAGTGGTTTTTCCACACTAATACAAGTGCAGAAGTGGTTTCCTGCACCAACACAAGTGCGAAAAGTGTTTTTTCAACACTAACACAAGTGCGAAAAGTGGTTTTTCAACACTATCACAAGTGCAAAAAGTGTTTTTTCCACACTAATACAAGTGCAAAAGTGGTTTCCTGCACCAACACAAGTGCGAAAAGTGGTTTTTCAACACTAACACAAGTGCGAAAAGTGGTTTTTCAACACTAACACAAGTGCGAAAAGTGGTTTTTCCACACTAATACAAGTGCAAAAGTGGTTTCCTGCACCAACACTAGTGCGAAAAGTGGTTTTTCAACACTAACACAAGTGCGAAAAGTGGTTTTTCAACACTAACACAAGTGCGAAAAGTGGTTTTTCAACACTATCACAAGTGCAAAAAGTGTTTTTTCCACACTAATACAAGTGCAAAAGTGGTTTCCTGCACCAACACAAGTGCGAAAAGTGGTTTTTCAACACTAACACAAGTGCCAAAAGTGGTTTTTCAACACTAACACAAGTGCGAAAAGTGGTTTTTCAACACTAACACAAGTGCGAAAAGTAGTTTTTCCACACTAATACAAGAGCAAAAGTGGTTTCCTGCACCAACACAAGTGCGAAAAGTGGTTTTTCAACACTAACACAAGTGCGAAAAGTGGTTTTTCAACACTATCACAAGTCCAAAAAGTGTTTTTTCCACACTAATACAAGTGCAAAAGTGGTTTCCTGCACCAACACAAGTGCGAAAAGCGGTTTTTCAACATTAACACAAGTGCGAAAAGTGGTTTTTCCACACTAATACAGGTGCAGAAGTGGTTTCCTGCACCAACACAAGTGCGAAAAGTGGTTTTTCAACACTATCACAAGTGCGAAAAGTGGTTTTGCCACACTAATACAAGTGCAAAAGTGGTTTCCTGCACCAACACAAGTGCGAAAAGTGGTTTTTCAACACTAACACAAGTGCGAAAAGTGGTTTTTCAACACTATCACAAGTGCAAAAAGTGTTTTTTCCACACTAATACAAGTGCAAAAGTGGTTTCCTGCACCAACACAAGTGCGAAAAGTGGTTTTTCAACACTATCACAAGTGCGAAAAGTGGTTTTTCAACACTAACACAAGTGCAAAAG
Source organism: Myxine glutinosa (assembly GCF_964187855.1). Classification (NCBI taxonomy): domain Eukaryota; kingdom Metazoa; phylum Chordata; class Myxini; order Myxiniformes; family Myxinidae; genus Myxine; species Myxine glutinosa. Next base: position 80,639 of record NW_027617072.1, on the reverse strand, counting down.
TGGTTTCCTGCACCAACACAAGTGCGAAAAGTGGTTTTTCAACACTAACACAAGTGCGAAAAGTGGTTTTTCAACACTATCACAAGTGCAAAAAGTGTTTTTCCACACTAATACAAGTGCAAAAGTGGTTTCCTGCACCAACACAAGTGCAAAAGTGGTTTCCTGCACCAACACAAGTGCGAAAAGTGGTTTTTCAACACTAACACAAGTGCGAAAAGTGGTTTTTCAACACTAACACAAGTGCGAAAAGTGGTTTTTCAACACAAATACAAGTGCAAAAGTGGTTTCCTGTACCAACACAAGTGCGAAAAGTGGTTTTTCAACACTAACACAAGTGCGAAAAGTGGTTTTTAAACACAAATACAAGTGCAAAAGTGGTTTCCTGTACCAACACAAGTGCGAAAAGTGGTTTTTGAACACTAACACAGGTGCGAAAAGTGGTTTTTCAACACTAACACAAATGCGAAAAGTGGTTTTTCAACACTAACCCAAGTGCAAAAAGTGTTTTTTCCACACTAATACAAGTGCAAAAGTGGTTTCCTGCACCAACACAAGTGTGAAAAGTGGTTTTTCAACACTAACACAAGTGCCAAAAGTGGTTTTTCAACACTAACACAAGTGCGAAAAGTGTTTTTTCAACACTAACACAAGTGCGAAAAGTAGTTTTTCCACACTAATACAAGAGCAAAAGTGGTTTCCTGCACCAACACAAGTGCGAAAAGTGGTTTTTCAACACTAACACAAGTGCGAAAAGTGGTTTTTCAACACTATCACAAGTCCAAAAAGTGTTTTTCCACACTAATACAAGTGCAAAAGTGGTTTCCTGCACCAACACAAGTGCGAAAAGTGGTTTTTCAACATTAACACAAGTGTGAAAAGTGGTTTTTCCACACTAATACAAGTGCAGAAGTGGTTTCCTGCACCAACACAAGTGCGAAAAGTGGTTTTTCAACACTATCACAAGTGCGAAAAGTGGTTTTTCCACACTAATACAAGTGCAAAAGTGGTTTCCTGCACCAACACAAGTGCGAAAAGTGGTTTTTCAACACTAACACAAGTGCGAAAAGTGGTTTTTCAACACTATCACAAGTGCAAAAAGTGTTTTTTCCACACTAATACAAGTGCAAAAGTGGTTTCCTGCACCAACACAAGTGCGAAAAGTGGTTTTTCAACACTATCACAAGTGCAAAAAGTGGTTTTTCAACACTAACACAAGTGCGAAAAGTGGTTTTTCCACACTAATACATGTGCAAAAGTGGTTTCCTGCACCAACAAAAGTGCGAAAAGTGGTTTTTCAACACTAACACAAGTGCGAAAAGTGGTTTTTCAACACTAACGCAAGTGCGAAAAGTGGTTTTTCCACACTAATACAAGTGCAAAAGTGGTTTCCTGCACCAACACAAGTGCGAAAAGTGGTTTTTCAACACTAACACAAGTGCGAAAAGTGGTTTTTCAACACTAACACAAGTGCGAAAAGTGGTTTTTCAACATTATCACAAGTGCAAAAAGTGTTTTTTCCACACTAATACAAGTGCAAAAGTGGTTTCCTGCACCAACACAAGTGCGAAAAGTGGTTTTTCAACACTAACACAAATGCGAAAAGTGGTTTTTCAACACTAACCCAAGTGCAAAAAGTGTTTTTTCCACACTAATACAAGTGCAAAAGTGCTTTCCTGCACCAACACAAGTGTGAAAAGTGGTTTTTCAACACTAACACAAGTGCCAAAAGTGGTTTTTCAACACTAACACAAGTGCGAAAAGTGGTTTTTCAACACTAACACAAGTGCGAAAAGTAGTTTTTCCACACTAATACAAGAGCAAAAGTGGTTTCCTGCACCAACACAAGTGCGAAAAGTGGTTTTTCAACACTAACACAAGTGCGAAAAGTGGTTTTTCAACACTATCCAAGTCCAAAAAGTGTTTTTTCCACACTAATACAAGTGCAAAAGTGGTTTCCTGCACCAACACAAGTGCGAAAAGCGGTTTTTCAACATTAACACAAGTGCGAAAAGTGGTTTTTCCACACTAATACAAGTGCAGAAGTGGTTTCCTGCACCAACACAAGTGCGAAAAGTGGTTTTTCAACACTATCACAAGTGCGAAAAGTGGTTTTTCCACACTAATACAAGTGCAAAAGTGGTTTCCTGCACCAACACAAGTGCGAAAAGTGGTTTTTCAACACTAACACAAGTGCGAAAAGTGGTTTTTCAACACTATCACAAGTGCAAAAAGTGTTTTTTCCACACTAATACAAGTGCAAAAGTGGTTTCCTGCACCAACACAAGTGCGAAAAGTGGTTTTTCAACACTATCACAAGTGCGAAAAGTGGTTTTTCAACACTAACACAAGTGGAAAAGTGGTTTCCTGCACCAACACAAGTGTGAAAAGTGGTTTTTCAACACTAACACAAGTGCGAAAAGTGGTTTTTCAACACTATCACAAGTGCAAAAAGTGTTTTTCCACACTAATACAAGTGCAAAAGTGGTTTCCTGCACCAACAGAAGTGCGAAAAGTGGTTTTTCAACACTAACACAAGTGCGAAAAGTGGTTTTTCAACACTAACACAAGTGCGAAAAGTGGTTTTTCAACACTAATACAAGTGCAAAAGTGGTTTCCTGCACCAACACAAGTGCGAAAAGTGGTTTTTCCACACTAATACAAGGGCAAAAGTGGTTTCCTGCACCAACACAAGTTCGAAAAGTGGTTTTCAACACTATCACAAGTGCAAAAAGTGTTTTTTCCACACTAATACAAGTGCAAAAGTGGTTTCTTGCACCAACACAAGTGCGAAAGTGGTTTTTCAACACTAACACAAGTGCGAAAAGTGGTTTTTCAACACTATCACAAGTGCAAAAAGTGTTTTTTCCACACTAATACAAGTGCAAAAGTGGTTTCCTGCACCAACACAAGTGCGAAAAGTGGTTTTTCAACACTAACACAAGTGCGAAAAGTGGTTTTTCAACACTAACACAAGTGCGAAAAGTGGTTTTTCAACACTAACACAAGTGCGAAAAGTGGTTTTTCAACACAAATACAAGTGCAAAAGTGGTTTCCTGTACCAACACAAGTGCGAAAAGTGGTTTTTCAACACTAACACAAGTGCGAAAAGTGGTTTTTCAACACAAATACAAGTGCAAAAGTGGTTTCCTGTACCAACACAAGTGCGAAAAGTGGTTTTTGAACACTAACACAGGTGCGAAAAGTGGTTTTTCAACACTAACACAAATGCGAAAAGTGGTTTTTCAACACTAACCCAAGTGCAAAAAGTGTTTTTTCCACACTAATACAAGTGCAAAAGTGGTTTCCTGCACCAACACAAGTGTGAAAAGTGGTTTTTCAACACTAACACAAGTGCCAAAAGTGGTTTTTCAACACTAACACAAGTGCGAAAAGTGTTTTTTCAACACTAACACAAGTGCGAAAAGTAGTTTTTCCGCACTAATACAAGAGCAAAAGTGGTTTCCTGCACCAACACAAGTGCGAAAAGTGGTTTTTCAACACTAACACAAGTGCGAAAAGTGGTTTTTCAACACTATCACAAGTCCAAAAAGTGTTTTTTCCACACTAATACAAGTGCAAAAGTGGTTTCCTGCACCAACACAAGTGCGAAAAGTGGTTTTTCAACATTAACACAAGTGCGAAAAGTGGTTTTTCCACACTAATACAAGTGCAGAAGTGGTTTCCTGCACCAACACAAGTGCGAAAAGTGGTTTTTCAACACTATCACAAGTGCGAAAAGTGGTTTTTCCACACTAATACAAGTGCAAAAGTGGTCTCCTGCACCAACACAAGTGCGAAAAGTGGTTTTTCAACACTAACACAAGTGCGAAAAGTGGTTTTTCAACACTATCACAAGTGCAAAAAGTGTTTTTTCCACACTAATACAAGTGCAAAAGTGGTTTCCTGCACCAACACAAGTGCGAAAAGTGGTTTTTCAACACTAACACAAGTGCAAAAGTGGTTTCCTGCACCAACACAAGTGCGAAAAGTGGTTTTTCAACACTAACACAAGTGCGAAAAGTGGTTTTTCCACACTAATACAAGTGCACAAGTGGTTTCCTGCACCAACACAAGTGCGAAAAGTGGTTTTTCAACACTAACAGAAGTGCGAAATGTGGTTTTTCAATACTATCACAAGTGCAAAAAGTGTTTTTTCCACACTAATGCAAGTGCAAAAGTGGTTTCCTGCACCAACACAAGTGCGAAAAGTGGTTTTTCAACACTAACACAAGTGCGAAAAGTGGTTTTTCAACACTAACACAAGTGCGAAAAGTGTTTTTTGCAACACTAATACAAGTGCAAAAGTGGTTTCCTGCACCAACACAAGTGCGAAAAGTGGTTTTTCAACACTAACACAAGTGCGAAAAGTGGTTTTTCAACACTATCACAAGTGCAAAAAGTGTTTTTTCCACACTAATACAAGTGCAAAAGTGGTTTCCTGCACCAACACAAGTGCGAAAAGTGGTTTTTCAACACTAACACAAGTGCGAAAAGTGGTTTTTCAACACTAACACAAGTGCGAAAAGTGGTTTTTCCACACTAATACATGTGCAAAAGTGGTTTCCTGCACCAACACAAGTGCGAAAAGTGGTTTTTCAACACTAACACAAGTGCGAAAAGTGGTTTTTCAACACTAACACAAGTGCGAAAAGTGGTTTTTCAACACTATCACAAGTGCAAAAAGTGTTTTTTCCACACTAATACAAGTGCAAAAGTGGTTTCCTGCACCAACACAAGTGCGAAAAGTGGTTTTTCAACACTAACACAAATGCGAAAAGTGTTTTTTCAACACTAACCCAAGTGCAAAAAGTGTTTTTTCCACACTAATACAAGTGCAAAAGTGGTTTCCTGCACCAACACAAGTGTGAAAAGTGGTTTTTCAACACTAACACAAGTGCCAAAAGTGGTTTTTCAACACTAACACAAGTGCGAAAAGTGGTTTTTCAACACTAACACAAGTGCGAAAAGTAGTTTTTCCACACTAATACAAGAGCAAAAGTGGTTTCCTGCACCAACACTAGTGCGAAAAGTGGTTTTTCAACACTAACACAAGTGCGAAAAGTGGTTTTTCAACACTATCACAAGTCCAAAAAGTGTTTTTTCCACACTAATACAAGTGCAAAAGTGGTTTCCTGCACCAACACAAGTGCGAAAAGCGGTTTTTCAACATTAACACAAGTGCGAAAAGTGGTTTTTCCACACTAATACAAGTGCAGAAGTGGTTTCCTGCACCAACACAAGTGCGAAAAGTGTTTTTTCAACACTAACACAAGTGCGAAAAGTGGTTTTTCAACACTATCACAAGTGCAAAAAGTGTTTTTTCCACACTAATACAAGTGCAAAAGTGGTTTCCTGCACCAACACAAGTGCGAAAAGTGGTTTTTCAACACTAACACAAGTGCGAAAAGTGGTTTTTCAACACTAACACAAGTGCGAAAAGTGGTTTTTCCACACTAATACAAGTGCAAAAGTGGTTTCCTGCACCAACACAAGTGCGAAAAGTGGTTTTTCAACACTAACACAAGTGCGAAAAGTGGTTTTTCAACACTAACACAAGTGCGAAAAGTGGTTTTTCAACACTATCACAAGTGCAAAAAGTGTTTTTTCCACACTAATACAAGTGCAAAAGTGGTTTCCTGCACCAACACAAGTGCGAAAAGTGGTTTCTCAACACTAACACAAATGCGAAAAGTGGTTTTTCAACACTAACCCAAGTGCAAAAAGTGTTTTTTTCACACTAATACAAGTGCAAAAGTGGTTTCCTGCACCAACACAAGTGTGAAAAGTGGTTTTTCAACACTAACACAAGTGCCAAAAGTGGTTTTTCAACACTAACACAAGTGCGAAAAGTGGTTTTTCAACACTAACACAAGTGCGAAAAGTAGTTTTTCCACACTAATACAAGAGCAAAAGTGGTTTCCTGCACCAACACAAGTGCGAAAAGTGGTTTTTCAACACTAACACAAGTGCGAAAAGTGGTTTTTCAACACTATCACAAGTCCAAAAAGTGTTTTTTCCACACTAATACAAGTGCAAAAGTGGTTTCCTGCACCAACACAAGTGCGAAAAGCGGTTTTTCAACATTAACACAAGTGCGAAAAGTGGTTTTTCCACACTAATACAGGTGCAGAAGTGGTTTCCTGCACCAACACAAGTGCGAAAAGTGGTTTTTCAACACTATCATAAGTGCGAAAAGTGGTTTTTCCACACTAATACAAGTGCAAAAGTGGTTTCCTGCACCAACACAAGTGCGAAAAGTGGTTTTTCAACACTAACACAAGTGCGAAAAGTGATTTTTCAACACTAACACAAGTGCGAAAAGTGTTTTTTGCAAAACTAATACAAGTGCAAAAGTGGTTTCCTGCACCAACACAAGTGCGAAAAGTGGTTTTTCAACACTAACACAAGTGCGAAAAGTGGTTTTTCAACACTATCACAAGTGCAAAAAGTGTTTTTTCCACACTAATACAAGTGCAAAAGTGGTTTCCTGCACCAACACAAGTGCGAAAAGTGGTTTTTCAACACTAACACAAGTGCGAAAAGTGGTTTTTCAACACTAACACAAGTGCGAAAAGTGGTTTTTCCACACTAATACATGTGCAAAAGTGGTTTCCTGCACCAACACAAGTGCGAAAAGTGGTTTTTCAACACTAACACAAGTGCGAAAAGTGGTTTTTCAACACTAACACAAGTGCGAAAAGTGGTTTTTCAACACTATCACAAGTGCAAAAAGTGTTTTTTCCACACTAATACAAGTGCAAAAGTGGTTTCCTGCACCAACACAAGTGCGAAAAGTGGTTTTTCAACACTAACACAAATGCGAAAAGTGTTTTTTCAACACTAACCCAAGTGCAAAAAGTGTTTTTTCCACACTAATACAAGTGCAAAAGTGGTTTCCTGCACCAACACAAGTGTGAAAAGTGGTTTTTCAACACTAACACAAGTGCCAAAAGTGGTTTTTCAACACTAACACAAGTGCGAAAAGTGGTTTTTCAACACTAACACAAGTGCGAAAAGTAGTTTTTCCACACTAATACAAGAGCAAAAGTGGTTTCCTGCACCAACACTAGTGCGAAAAGTGGTTTTTCAACACTAACACAAGTGCGAAAAGTGGTTTTTCAACACTATCACAAGTCCAAAAAGTGTTTTTTCCACACTAATACAAGTGCAAAAGTGGTTTCCTGCACCAACACAAGTGCGAAAAGCGGTTTTTCAACATTAACACAAGTGCGAAAAGTGGTTTTTCCACACTAATACAAGTGCAGAAGTGGTTTCCTGCACCAACACAAGTGCGAAAAGTGTTTTTTCAACACTAACACAAGTGCGAAAAGTGGTTTTTCAACACTATCACAAGTGCAAAAAGTGTTTTTTCCACACTAATACAAGTGCAAAAGTGGTTTCCTGCACCAACACAAGTGCGAAAAGTGGTTTTTCAACACTAACACAAGTGCGAAAAGTGGTTTTTCAACACTAACACAAGTGCGAAAAGTGGTTTTTCCACACTAATACAAGTGCAAAAGTGGTTTCCTGCACCAACACAAGTGCGAAAAGTGGTTTTTCAACACTAACACAAGTGCGAAAAGTGGTTTTTCAACACTAACACAAGTGCGAAAAGTGGTTTTTCAACACTATCACAAGTGCAAAAAGTGTTTTTTCCACACTAATACAAGTGCAAAAGTGGTTTCCTGCACCAACACAAGTGCGAAAAGTGGTTTCTCAACACTAACACAAATGCGAAAAGTGGTTTTTCAACACTAACCCAAGTGCAAAAAGTGTTTTTTTCACACTAATACAAGTGCAAAAGTGGTTTCCTGCACCAACACAAGTGTGAAAAGTGGTTTTTCAACACTAACACAAGTGCCAAAAGTGGTTTTTCAACACTAACACAAGTGCGAAAAGTGGTTTTTCAACACTAACACAAGTGCGAAAAGTAGTTTTTCCACACTAATACAAGAGCAAAAGTGGTTTCCTGCACCAACACAAGTGCGAAAAGTGGTTTTTCAACACTAACACAAGTGCGAAAAGTGGTTTTTCAACACTATCACAAGTCCAAAAAGTGTTTTTTCCACACTAATACAAGTGCAAAAGTGGTTTCCTGCACCAACACAAGTGCGAAAAGCGGTTTTTCAACATTAACACAAGTGCGAAAAGTGGTTTTTCCACACTAATACAGGTGCAGAAGTGGTTTCCTGCACCAACACAAGTGCGAAAAGTGGTTTTTCAACACTATCATAAGTGCGAAAAGTGGTTTTTCCACACTAATACAAGTGCAAAAGTGGTTTCCTGCACCAACACAAGTGCGAAAAGTGGTTTTTCAACACTAACACAAGTGCGAAAAGTGGTTTTTCAACACTATCACAAGTGCAAAAAGTGTTTTTTCCACACTAATACAAGTGCAAAAGTGGTTTCCTGCACCAACACAAGTGCGAAAAGTGGTTTTTCAACACTATCACAAGTGCGAAAAGTGGTTTTTCAACACTAACACAAGTGCAAAAGTGGTTTTCTGCACCAACACAAGTGCGAAAAGTGGTTTTTCAACACTAACACAAGTGCGAAAAGTGGTTTTTCAACACTATCACAAGTGCAAAAAGTGTTTTTCCACACTAATACAAGTGCAAAAGTGGTTTCCTGCACCAACACAAGTGCAAAAGTGGTTTCCTGCACCAACACAAGTGCGAAAAGTGGTTTTTCAACACTAACACAAGTGCGAAAAGTGGTTTTTCAACACTAACACAAGTGCGAAAAGTGGTTTTTCAACACTAATACAGGTGCAAAAGTGGTTTCATGCACCAACACAAGTGCGAAAAGTGGTTTTTCCACACTAATACAAGGGCAAAAGTGGTTTCCTGCACCAACACAAGTTCGAAAAGTGGTTTTTCAACACTATCACAAGTGCAAAAAGTGTTTTTTCCACACTAATACAAGTGCAAAAGTGGTTTCCTGCACCAACACAAGTGCGAAAAGTGGTTTTTCAACACTAACACAAGTGCGAAAAGTGGTTTTTCAACACTATCACAAGTGCAAAAAGTGTTTTTTCCACACTAATACAAGTGCAAAAGTGGTTTCCTGCACCAACACAAGTGCGAAAAGTGGTTTTTCAACACTAACACAAGTGCGAAAAGTGGTTTTTCAACACTAACACAAGTGCGAAAAGTGGTTTTTCAACACAAATACAAGTGCAAAAGTGGTTTCCTGTACCAACACAAGTGCGAAAAGTGGTTTTTCAACACTAACACAAGTGCGAAAAGTGGTTTTTAAACACAAATACAAGTGCAAAAGTGGTTTCCTGTACCAACACAAGTGCGAAAAGTGGTTTTTCAACACTAACACAAGTGCGAAAAGTGGTTTTTCAACACTATCACAAGTCCAAAAAGTGTTTTTTCCACACTAATACAAGTGCAAAAGTGGTTTCCTGCACCAACACAAGTGCGAAAAGTGGTTTTTCAACATTAACACAAGTGCGAAAAGTGGTTTTTCCACACTAATACAAGTGCAGAAGTGGTTTCCTGCACCAACACAAGTGCAAAAAGTGGTTTTTCAACACTATCACAAGTGCGAAAAGTGGTTTTTCCACACTAATACAAGTGCAAAAGTGGTTTCCTGCACCAACACAAGTGCGAAAAGTGGTTTTTCAACACTAACACAAGTGCGAAAAGTGGTTTTTCAACACTATCACAAGTGCAAAAAGTGTTTTTTCCACACTAATACAAGTGCAAAAGTGGTTTCCTGCACCAACACAAGTGCGAAAAGTGGTTTTTCAACACTAACACAAGTGCAAAAGTGGTTTCCTGCACCAACACAAGTGCGAAAAGTGGTTTTTCAACACTAACACAAGTGCAAAAAGTTGTTTTTCAACACTATCACAAGTGCAAAAAGTGTTTTTTCCACACTAATACAAGTGCAAAAGTGGTTTCCTGCACCAACACAAGTGCGAAAAGTGGTTTTTCAACACTAACACAAGTGCGAAAAGTGGTTTTTCAACACTAACACAAGTGCGAAAAGTGGTTTTTCCACACTAATACAAGTGCACAAGTGGTTTCCTGCACCAACACAAGTGCGAAAAGTGGTTTTTCAACACTAACAGAAGTGCGAAATGTGGTTTTTCAATACTATCACAAGTGCAAAAAGTGTTTTTTCCACACTAATGCAAGTGCAAAAGTGGTTTCCTGCACCAACACAAGTGCGAAAAGTGGTTTTTCAACACTAACACAAGTGCGAAAAGTGGTTTTTCAACACTAACACAAGTGCGAAAAGTGTTTTTTGCAACACTAATACAAGTGCAAAAGTGGTTTCCTGCACCAACACAAGTGCGAAAAGTGGTTTTTCAACACTAACACAAGTGCGAAAAGTGGTTTTTCAACACTATCACAAGTGCAAAAAGTGTTTTTTCCACACTAATACAAGTGCAAAAGTGGTTTCCTGCACCAACACAAGTGCGAAAAGTGGTTTTTCAACACTAACACAAGTGCGAAAAGTGGTTTTTCAACACTAACACAAGTGCGAAAAGTGGTTTTTCCACACTAATACATGTGCAAAAGTGGTTTCCTGCACCAACACAAGTGCGAAAAGTGGTTTTTCAACACTAACACAAGTGCGAAAAGTGGTTTTTCAACACTAACACAAGTGCGAAAAGTGGTTTTTCAACACTATCACAAGTGCAAAAAGTGGTTTTTCCACACTAATACAAGTGCAAAAGTGGTTTCCTGCACCAACACAAGTGCGAAAAGTGGTTTTTCAACACTAACACAAATGCGAAAAGTGTTTTTTCAACCCTAACCCAAGTGCAAAAAGTGTTTTTTCCACACTAATACAAGTGCAAAAGTGGTTTCCTGCACCAACACAAGTGTGAAAAGTGGTTTTTCAACACTAACACAAGTGCCAAAAGTGGTTTTTCAACACTAACACAAGTGCGAAAAGTGGTTTTTCAACACTAACACAAGTGCGAAAAGTAGTTTTTCCACACTAATACAAGAGCAAAAGTGGTTTCCTGCACCAACACAAGTGCGAAAAGTGGTTTTTCAACACTAACACAAGTGCGAAAAGTGGTTTTTCAACACTATCACAAGTCCAAAAAGTGTTTTTTCCACACTAATACAAGTGCAAAAGTGGTTTCCTGCACCAACACAAGTGCGAAAAGCGGTTTTTCAACATTAACACAAGTGCGAAAAGTGGTTTTTCCACACTAATACAAGTGCAGAAGTGGTTTCCTGCACCAACACAAGTGCGAAAAGTGTTTTTTCAACACTAACACAAGTGCGAAAAGTGGTTTTTCAACACTATCACAAGTGCAAAAAGTGTTTTTTCCACACTAATACAAGTGCAAAAGTGGTTTCCTGCACCAACACAAGTGCGAAAAGTGGTTTTTCAACACTAACACAAGTGCGAAAAGTGGTTTTTCAACACTAACACAAGTGCGAAAAGTGGTTTTTCCACACTAATACAAGTGCAAAAGTGGTTTCCTGCACCAACACAAGTGCGAAAAGTGGTTTTTCAACACTAACACAAGTGCGAAAAGTGGTTTTTCAACACTAACACAAGTGCGAAAAGTGGTTTTTCAACACTATCACAAGTGCAAAAAGTGTTTTTTCCACACTAATACAAGTGCAAAAGTGGTTTCCTGCACCAACACAAGTGCGAAAAGTGGTTTCTCAACACTAACACAAATGCGAAAAGTGGTTTTTCAACACTAACCCAAGTGCAAAAAGTGTTTTTTTCACACTAATACAAGTGCAAAAGTGGTTTCCTGCACCAACACAAGTGTGAAAAGTGGTTTTTCAACACTAACACAAGTGCCAAAAGTGGTTTTTCAACACTAACACAAGTGCGAAAAGTGGTTTTTCAACACTAACACAAGTGCGAAAAGTAGTTTTTCCACACTAATACAAGAGCAAAAGTGGTTTCCTGCACCAACACAAGTGCGAAAAGTCGTTTTTCAACACTAACACAAGTGCGAAAAGTGGTTTTTCAACACTATCACAAGTCCAAAAAGTGTTTTTTCCACACTAATACAAGTGCAAAAGTGGTTTCCTGCACCAACACAAGTGCGAAAAGTGGTTTTTCAACATTAACACAAGTGCGAAAAGTGGTTTTTCGACACTAATACAGGTGCAGAAGTGGTTTCCTGCACCAACACAAGTGCGAAAAGTGGTTTTTCAACACTATCATAAGTGCGAAAAGTGGTTTTTCCACACTAATACAAGTGCAAAAGTGGTTTCCTGCACCAACACAAGTGCGAAAAGTGGTTTTTCAACACTAACACAAGTGCGAAAAGTGGTTTTTCAACACTATCACAAGTGCAAAAAGTGTTTTTTCCACACTAATACAAGTGCAAAAGTGGTTTCCTGCACCAACACAAGTGCGAAAAGTGGTTTTTCAACACTATCACAAGTGCGAAAAGTGGTTTTTCAACACTAACACAAGTGCAAAAGTGGTTTTCTGCACCAACACAAGTGCGAAAAGTGGTTTTTCAACACTAACACAAGTGCGAAAAGTGGTTTTTCAACACTATCACAAGTGCAAAAAGTGTTTTTCCACACTAATACAAGTGCAAAAGTGGTTTCCTGCACCAACACAAGTGCAAAAGTGGTTTCCTGCACCAACACAAGTGCGAAAAGTGGTTTTTCAACACTAACACAAGTGCGAAAAGTGGTTTTTCAACACTAACACAAGTGCGAAAAGTGGTTTTTCAACACTAATACAGGTGCAAAAGTGGTTTCATGCACCAACACAAGTGCGAAAAGTGGTTTTTCCACACTAATACAAGGGCAAAAGTGGTTTCCTGCACCAACACAAGTTCGAAAAGTGGTTTTTCAACACTATCACAAGTGCAAAAAGTGTTTTTTCCACACTAATACAAGTGCAAAAGTGGTTTCCTGCACCAACACAAGTGCGAAAAGTGGTTTTTCAACACTAACACAAGTGCGAAAAGTGGTTTTTCAACACTATCACAAGTGCAAAAAGTGTTTTTTCTACACTAATACAAGTGCAAAAGTGGTTTCCTGCACCAACACAAGTGCGAAAAGTGGTTTTTCAACACTAACACAAGTGCGAAAAGTGGTTTTTCAACACTAACACAAGTGCGAAAAGTGGTTTTTCAACACAAATACAAGTGCAAAAGTGGTTTCCTGTACCAACACAAGTGCGAAAAGTGGTTTTTCAACAATAACACAAGTGCGAAAAGTGGTTTTTAAACACAAATACAAGTGCAAAAGTGGTTTCCTGTACCAACACAAGTGCGAAAAGTGGTTTCCTGCACCAACACAAGTGCGAAAAGTGGTTTTTCAACACTAACACAAGTGCGAAAAGTGGTTTTTCAACACTATCACAAGTGCAAAAAGTGTTTTTTCCACACTAATACAAGTGCAAAAGTGGTTTCCTGCACCAACACAAGTGCGAAAAGTGGTTTTTCAACACTATCACAAGTGCGAAAAGTGGTTTTTCAACACTAACACAAGTGCAAAAGTGGTTTCCTGCACCAACACAAGTGCGAAAAGTCGTTTTTCAACACTAACACAAGTGCAAAAAGTGGTTTTTCAACACTATCACAAGTGCAAAAAGTGTTTTTTCCACACTAATACAAGTGCAAAAGTGGTTTCCTGCACCAACACAAGTGCGAAAAGTGGTTTTTCAACACTAACACACGTGCGAAAAGTGGTTTTTCAACACTAACACAAGTGCGAAAAGTGGTTTTTCCACACTAATACAAGTGCACAAGTGGTTTCCTGCACCAACACAAGTGCGAAAAGTGGTTTTTCAACACTAACAGAAGTGCGAAATGTGGTTTTTCAACACTATCACAAGTGCAAAAAGTGTTTTTTCCACACTAATGCAAGTGCAAAAGTGGTTTCCTGCACCAACACAAGTGCGAAAAGTGGTTTTTCAACACTAACACAAGTGCGAAAAGTGGTTTTTCAACACTAACACAAGTGCGAAAAGTGTTTTTTGCAACACTAATACAAGTGCAAAAGTGGTTTCCTCCACCAACACAAGTGCGAAAAGTGGTTTTTCAACACTAACACAAGTGCGAAAAGTGGTTTTTCAACACTATCACAAGTGCAAAAAGTGTTTTTTCCACACTAATACAAGTGCAAAAGTGGTTTCCTGCACCAACACAAGTGCGAAAAGTGGTTTTTCAACACTATCACAAGTGCGAAAAGTGGTTTTTCAACACTAACACAAGTGCGAAAAGTGGTTTTTCCACACTAATACATGTGCAAAAGTGGTTTCCTGCACCAACACAAGTGCGAAAAGTGGTTTTTCAACACTAACACAAGTGCGAAAAGTGGTTTTTCAACACTAACACAAGTGCGAAAAGTGTTTTTTCAACACTATCACAAGTGCAAAAAGTATTTTTTCCACACTAATACAAGTGCAAAAGTGGTTTCCTGCACCAACACAAGTGCGAAAAGTGGTTTTCAACACTAACACAAGTGCGAAAAGTGGTTTTTCCACACTAATACATGTGCAAAAGTGGTTTCCTGCACCAACACAAGTGCGAAAAGTGGTTTTTCAACACTAACACAAGTGCGAAAAGTGGTTTTTCAACACTATCACAAGTGCAAAAAGTGTTTTTTCCACACTAATACAAGTGCAAAAGTGGTTTCCTGCACCAACACAAGTGCGAAAAGTGTTTTTTGCAACACTAATACAAGTGCAAAAGTGGTTTCCTGCACCAACACAAGTGCGAAAAGTGGTTTTTCAACACTAACACAAGTGCGAAAAGTGGTTTTTCAACACTATCACAAGTGCAAAAAGTGTTTTTTCCACACTAATACAAGTGCAAAAGTGGTTTCCTGCACCAAACACAAGTGCGAAAAGTGGTTTTTCAACACTAACACAAGTGCGAAAAGTGGTTTGTCAACACTAACACAAGTGCGAAAAGTGGTTTTTCCACACTAATACAAGTGCAAAAGTGGTTTCCTGCACCAACACAAGTGCGAAAAGTGGTTTTTCAACACTAACACAAGTGCGAAAAGTGGTTTTTCAACACTAACACAAGTGCGAAAAGTGGTTTTTCAACACTATCACATGTGCAAAAAGTGTTTTTTCCACACTAATACAAGTGCAAAAGTGGTTTCCTGCACCAACACAAGTGCAAAAAGTGGTTTTTCAACACTAACACAAGTGCGAAAAGTGGTTTTTCAATACTAACACAAGTGCGAAAAGTGGTTTTTGCACACTAATGCAAGTGCAAGAGTGGTTTCCTGCACCAACACAAGTGCGAAAAGTGGTTTTTCAACACTAACACAAGTGCGAAAAGTGGTTTTTCAACACTAACACAAGTGCGAAAAGTGGTTTTTCAACACTATCACAAGTGCAAAAAGTGTTTTTTCCACACTAATACAAGTGCAAAAGTGGTTTCCTGCACCAACACAAGTGCAAAAAGTGGTTTTTCAACACTAACACAAATGCGAAAAGTGGTTTTTCAATACTAACACAAGTGCGAAAAGTGGTTTTTCAACACTAATACAAGTGCAAAAGTGGTTTCCTGTACCAACACAAGTGCGAAAAGTGGTTTTTGAACACTAACACAGGTGCGAAAAGTGGTTTTTCAACACTAACACAAATGCGAAAAGTGGTTTTTCAACACTAACCCAATTGCAAAAAGTGTTTTTTCCACACTAATTCAAGTGCAAAAGTGGTTTCCTGCACCAACACAAGTGTGAAAAGTGGTTTTTCAACACTAACACAAGTGCCAAAAGTGGTTTTTCAACATTAACACAAGTGCGAAAAGTGGTTTTTCAACACTAACACAAGTGCGAAAAGTAGTTTTTCCACACTAATACAAGAGCAAAAGTGGTTTCCTGCACCAACACAAGTGCGAAAAGTGGTTTTTCAACACTAACACAAGTGCGAAAAGTGGTTTTTCAACACTATCACAAGTCCAAAAAGTGTTTTTTCCACACTAATACAAGTGCAAAAGTGGTTTCCTGCACCAACACAAGTGCGAAAAGTGGTTTTTCAACATTAACACAAGTGCGAAAAGTGGTTTTTCCACACTAATACAAGTGCAGAAGTGGTTTCCTGCACCAACTCAAGTGCGAAAAGTGGTTTTTCAACACTATCACAAGAGCGAAAAGTGGTTTTTCCACAGTAATACAAGTGCAAAAGTGGTTTCCTGCACCAACACAAGTGCGAAAAGTGGTTTTTCAACACTAACACAAGTGCGAAAAGTGGTTTTTCAACACTATCACAAGTGCAAAAAGTGTTTTTTCCACACTAATACAAGTGCAAAAGTGGTTTCCTGCACCAACACAAGTGCGAAAAGTGGTTTTTCAACACTATCACAAGTGCGAAAAGTGGTTTTTCAACACTAACACAAGTGCAAAAGTGGTTTCCTGCACCAACACAAGTGCGAAAAGTGGTTTTTCAACACTAACACAAGTGCAAAAAGTGGTTTTTCAACACTATCACAAGTGCAAAAAGTGTTTTTTCCACACTAATACAAGTGCAAAAGTGGTTTACTGCACCAACACAAGAAAAGTGGTTTTTCAACACTAACACAAGTGCGAAAAGTGGTTTTTCAACACTAACACAAGTGCGAAAAGTGGTTTTTCCACACTACTACAAGTGCACAAGTGGTTTCCTGCACCAACACAAGTGCGAAAAGTGGTTTTTCAACACTAACACAAGTGCGAAATGTGGTTTTTCAACACTATCACAAGTCCAAAAAGTGTTTTTTCCACACTAATACAAGTGCAAAAGTGGTTTCCTGCACCAACACAAGTGTGAAAAGTGGTTTTTCAACATTAACACAAGTGCGAAAAGTGGTTTTTCCACACTAATACAAGTGCAGAAGTGGTTTCCTGCACCAACACAAGTGCGAAAAGTGGTTTTTCAACACTATCACAAGTGCGAAAAGTGGTTTTTCCACACTAATACAAGTGCAAAAGTGGTTTCCTGCACCAACACAAGTGCGAAAAGTGGTTTTTCAACACTAACACAAGTGCGAAAAGTGGTTTTTCAACACTATCACAAGTGCAAAAAGTGTTTTTTCCACACTAATACAAGTGCATAAGTGGTTTCCTGCACCAACACAAGTGCGAAAAGTGGTTTTTCAACACTATCACAAGTGCGAAAAGTGGTTTTTCAACACTAACACAAGTGCAAAAGTGGTTTCCTGCACCAACACAAGTGCGAAAAGTGGTTTTTCAACACTAACACAAGTGCAAAAAGTGGGTTTTCAACACTATCACAAGTGCAAAAAGTGTTTTTTCCACACTAATACAAGTGCAAAAGTGGTTTCCTGCACCAACACAAGTGCGAAAAGTGGTTTTTCAACACTAACACAAGTGCGAAAAGTGGTTTTTCAACACTAACACAAGTGCGAAAAGTGGATTTGCCACACTAATACAAGTGCACAAGTGGTTTCCTGCACCAACACAAGTGCGAAAAGTGGTTTTTCAACACTAACACAAGTGCGAAATGTGGTTTTTCAACACTATCACAAGTGCAAAAAGTGTTTTTTCCACACTAATGCAAGTGCAAAAGTGGTTTCCTGCACCAACACAAGTGCGAAAAGTGGTTTTTCAACACTCACACAAGTGCGAAAAGTGGTTTTTCAACACTAACACAAGTGCGAAAAGTGTTTTTTGCAACACTAATACAAGTGCAAAAGTGGTTTCCTGCACCAACACAAGTGCGAAAAGTGGTTTTTCAACACTAACACAAGTGCGAAAAGTGGTTTTTCAACACTATCACAAGTGCAAAAAGTGTTTTTTCCACACTAATACAAGTGCAAAAGTGGTTTCCTGCACCAAACACAAGTGCGAAAAGTGGTTTTTCAACACTAACACAAGTGCGAAAAGTGGTTTGTCAACACTAACACAAGTGCGAAAAGTGGTTTTTCCACACTAATACAAGTGCAAAAGTGGTTTCCTGCACCAACACAAGTGCGAAAAGTGGTTTTTCAACACTAACACAAGTGCGAAAAGTGGTTTTTCAACACTAACACAAGTGCGAAAAGTGGTTTTTCAACACTATCACATGTGCAAAAAGTGTTTTTTCCACACTAATACAAGTGCAAAAGTGGTTTCCTGCACCAACACAAGTGCAAAAAGTGGTTTTTCAACACTAACACAAGTGCGAAAAGTGGTTTTTCAATACTAACACAAGTGCGAAAAGTGGTTTTTGCACACTAATGCAAGTGCAAAAGTGGTTTCCTGCACCAACACAAGTGCGAAAAGTGGTTTTTCAACACTAACACAAGTGCGAAAAGTGGTTTTTCAACACTAACACAAGTGCGAAAAGTGGTTTTTCAACACTATCACAAGTGCAAAAAGTGTTTTTTCCACACTAATACAAGTGCAAAAGTGGTTTCCTGCACCAACACAAGTGCAAAAAGTGGTTTTTCAACACTAACACAAATGCGAAAAGTGGTTTTTCAATACTAACACAAGTGCGAAAAGTGGTTTTTCAACACTAATACAAGTGCAAAAGTGGTTTCCTGTACCAACACAAGTGCGAAAAGTGGTTTTTGAACACTAACACAGGTGCGAAAAGTGGTTTTTCAACACTAACACAAATGCGAAAAGTGGTTTTTCAACACTAACCCAATTGCAAAAAGTGTTTTTTCCACACTAATTCAAGTGCAAAAGTGGTTTCCTGCACCAACACAAGTGTGAAAAGTGGTTTTTCAACACTAACACAAGTGCCAAAAGTGGTTTTTCAACATTAACACAAGTGCGAAAAGTGGTTTTTCAACACTAACACAAGTGCGAAAAGTAGTTTTTCCACACTAATACAAGAGCAAAAGTGGTTTCCTGCACCAACACAAGTGCGAAAAGTGGTTTTTCAACACTAACACAAGTGCGAAAAGTGGTTTTTCAACACTATCACAAGTCCAAAAAGTGTTTTTTCCACACTAATACAAGTGCAAAAGTGGTTTCCTGCACCAACACAAGTGCGAAAAGTGGTTTTTCAACATTAACACAAGTGCGAAAAGTGGTTTTTCCACACTAATACAAGTGCAGAAGTGGTTTCCTGCACCAACTCAAGTGCGAAAAGTGGTTTTTCAACACTATCACAAGAGCGAAAAGTGGTTTTTCCACAGTAATACAAGTGCAAAAGTGGTTTCCTGCACCAACACAAGTGCGAAAAGTGGTTTTTCAACACTAACACAAGTGCGAAAAGTGGTTTTTCAACACTATCACAAGTGCAAAAAGTGTTTTTTCCACACTAATACAAGTGCAAAAGTGGTTTCCTGCACCAACACAAGTGCGAAAAGTGGTTTTTCAACACTATCACAAGTGCGAAAAGTGGTTTTTCAACACTAACACAAGTGCAAAAGTGGTTTCCTGCACCAACACAAGTGCGAAAAGTGGTTTTTCAACACTAACACAAGTGCAAAAAGTGGTTTTTCAACACTATCACAAGTGCAAAAAGTGTTTTTTCCACACTAATACAAGTGCAAAAGTGGTTTACTGCACCAACACAAGAAAAGTGGTTTTTCAACACTAACACAAGTGCGAAAAGTGGTTTTTCAACACTAACACAAGTGCGAAAAGTGGTTTTTCCACACTACTACAAGTGCACAAGTGGTTTCCTGCACCAACACAAGTGCGAAAAGTGGTTTTTCAACACTAACACAAGTGCGAAATGTGGTTTTTCAACACTATCACAAGTGCAAAAAGTGTTTTTTCCACACTAATGCAAGTGCAAAAGTGGTTTCCTGCACCAACACAAGTGCGAAAAGTGGTTTTTCAACACTAACACAAGTGCGAAAAGTGGTTTTTCAACACTAACACAAGTGCGAAAAGTGTTTTTTGCAACACTAATACAAGTGCAAAAGAGGTTTCCTGCACCAACACAAGTGCGAAAAGTGGTTTTTCAACACTAACACAAGTGCGAAAAGTGGTTTTTCAACACTATCACAAGTGCAAAAAGTGTTTTTTCCACACTAATACAAGTGCAAAAGTGGTTTCCTGCACCAACACAAGTGCGAAAAGTGGTTTTTCAACACCAACACAAGTGCGAAAAGTGGTTTGTCAACACTAACACAAGTGCGAAAAGTGGTTTTCCACACTAATACAAGTGCAAAAGTGGTTTCCTGCACCAACATAAGTGCGAAAAGTGGTTTTTCAACACTAACACAAGTGCGAAAAGTGGTTTTTCAACACTAACACAAGTGCGAAAAGTGGTTTTTCAACACTATCACAAGTGCAAAAAGTGTTTTTTCCACACTAATACAAGTGCAAAAGTGGTTTCCTGCACCAACACAAGTGCAAAAAGTGGTTTTTCAACACTAACACAAGTGCGAAAAGTGGTTTTTCAATACTAACACAAGTGCGAAAAGTGGTTTTTGCACACTAATACAAGTGCAAAAGTGGTTTCCTGCACCAACACAAGTGCGAAAAGTGGTTTTTCAACACTAACACAAGTGCGAAAAGTGTTTTTTCAACAATAACACAAGTGCGAAAAGTGGTTTTTCCACACTAATACAAGTGCAAAAGTGGTTTCCTGCACCAACACAAGTGCGAAAAGTGGTTTTTCAACACTAACACAAGTGCGAAAAGTGGTTTTTCAACAATAACACAAGTGCGAAAAGTGGTTTTTCCACACTAATACAAGTGCAAAAGTGATTTCCTGCACCAACACTAGTGCGAAAAGTGGTTTTTCAACACTAACACAAGTGCGAAAAGTGGTTTTTCAACACTAACACAAGTGCGAAAAGTGGTTTTTCAACACTAATACAAGTGCAAAAGTGGTTTCCTGTACCAACACAAGTGCGAAAAGTGGTTTTTGAACACTAACACAGGTGCGAAAAGTGGTTTTTCAACACTAACACAAATGCGAAAAGTGGTTTTTCAACACTAACCCAAGTGCAAAAAGTGGTTTTTCAACACTAACACAAGTGCAAAAAGTGGTTTTTCAACACTATCACAAGTGCAAAAAGTGGTTTTTCAACACTAACACAAGTGCGAAAAGTGGTTTTTCAACACTATCACAAGTGCAAAAAGTGTTTTTTCCACACTAATACAAGTGCAAAAGTGGTTTCCTGCACCAACACAAGTGCAAAAAGTGGTTTTTCAACACTAACACAAGTGCGAAAAGTGGTTTTTCAATAATAACACAAGTGCGAAAAGTGGTTTTTGCACACTAATACAAGTGCAAAAGTGGTTTCCTGCACCAACACAAGTGCGAAAAGTGGTTTTTCAACACTAACACAAGTGCGAAAAGTGGTTTTTCAACAATAACACAAGTGCGAAAAGTGGTTTTTCCACACTAATACAAGTGCAAAAGTGGTTTCCTGCACCAACACAAGTGCGAAAGTGGTTTTTCAACACTAACACAAGTGCAAAAAGTGGTTTTTCAACACTAACACAAGTGCGAAAAGTGGTTTTTCCACACTAATACAAGTGCAAAAGTGGTTTCCTGCACAAACACAAGTGCGAAAAGTGGTTTTTCAACACTAACACAAGTGCGAAAAGTGGTTTTTCAACACTAACACAAGTGCGAAAAGTGGTTTTTCAACACTATCACAAGTGCAAAAAGTGTTTTTTGCACACTAATACAAGTGCAAAAGTGGTTTCCTGCACCAACACAAGTGCAAAAAGTGGTTTTTCAACACTAACACAAGTGCGAAAAGTGGTTTTTCAATACTAACACAAGTGCAAAAAGTGGTTTTTGCACACTAATACAAGTGCAAAAGTGGTTTCCTGCACCAACACAAGTGCGAAAAGTGGTTTTTCAACACTAACACAAGTGCGAAAAGTGGTTTTTCAACAATAACACAAGTGCGAAAAGTGGTTTTTCCACACTAATACAAGTGCAAAAGTGGTTTCCTGCACCAACACAAGTGCGAAAAGTGGTTTTTCAACACTAACACAAGTGCGAAAAGTGGTTTTTCAACACTATCACAAGTGCAAAAAGTGTTTTTTCCACACTAATACAAATGCAAAAGTGGTTTCCTGCACCAACACAAGTGCGAAAAGTGGTTTTTCAACACTTACACAAGTGCGAAACGTGGTTTTTCAACACTATCACAAGTGCAAAAAGTGTTTTTTCCACACTAATACAAGTGCAAAAGTGGTTTCCTGCACCAACACAAGTGCGAAAGTGGTTTTTCAACACTAACACAAGTGCGAAAAGTGGTTTTTCAACAATAACAGAAGTGCGAAAAGTGGTTTTTCCACACTAATACAAGTGCAAAAGTGGTTTCCTGCACCAACACCAGTGCGAAAAGTGGTTTTTCAACACTAACACAAGTGCGAAAAGTGGTTTTTCAACAATAACAGAAGTGCGAAAAGTGGTTTTTCCACACTAAAACAAGTGCAAAAGTGGTTTCCTGCACCAACACAAGTGCGAAAAGTGGTTTTTCAACACTATCACAAGTGCGAAAAGTGGTTTTTCAACACTAACACAAGTGCAAAAGTGGTTTCCTGCACCAACACAAGTGCGAAAAGTGGTTTTTCAACACTAACACAAGTGCAAAAAGTGGTTTTTCAACACTATCACAAGTGCAAAAAGTGTTTTTCCACACTAATACAAGTGCAAAAGTGGTTTCCTGCACTAACACAAGTGCGAAAAGTGGTTTTTCAACATTAACACAAGTGCGAAATGTGGTTTTTCAACACTAACACAGGTGCAAAAAGTGGTTTTTCCACACTAATACAAGTGCACAAGTGGTTTCCTGCACCAACACAAGTGCGAAAAGTGGTTTTTCAACACTAACACAAGTGCGAAATGTGGTTTTTCAACACTATCACAAGTGCAAAAATTGTTTTTTCCACACTAATGCAAGTGCAAAAGTGGTTTCCTGCACCAACACAAGTGCGAAAAGTGGTTTTTCAACACTAACACAAGTGCAAAAAGCGGTTTTTCAACACTAACACAAGTGCGAAAAGTGTTTTTTCCACAATAATACAAGTGCAAAAGTGGTTTACTGCACCAACACAAGTGCGAAAAGTGGTTTTTCAACACTAACACAAGTGCGAAAGTGATTTTTCAACACTATCACAAGTGCAAAAAGTGGTTTTTCAACACTAACACAAGTGCAAAAAGTGGGTTTTCCACACTAATACAAGTGCAAAAGTGGTTTCCTGCACCAACACAAGTGCAAAAAGTGGGTTTTCAACACTAACACAAGGGCGAAAAGTGGTTTTTCAACACTAACACAAGTGCGAAAAGTGGTTTTTCAACACTATCACAAGTGCAAAAAGTGTTTTTTCCACACTAATACAAGTGCAAAAGTGGTTTCCTGCACCAACACAAGTGCAAAAAGTGGTTTTTCAACACTAACACAAGTGCGAAAAGTGGTTTTTCAACACTATCACAAGTGCAAAAAGTGTTTTTTCCACACTAATACAAGTGCAAAAGTGGTTTCCTACACCAACACAAGTGCGAAAAGTGGTTTTTCAACACTAACACAAGTGCGAAAAGTGGTTTTTCAACAATAACACAGTGCGAAAAGTGGTTTTTCCACACTAATACAAGTGCAAAAGTGGTTTCCTGTACCAACACAAGTGCGAAAAGTGGTTTTTGAACACTAACACAGGTGCGAAAAGTGGTTTTTCAACACTAACACAAGTGCGAAAAGTGGTTTTTCAACAATAACACAAGTGCGAAAAGTGGTTTTTCCACACTAATACAAGTGCAAAAGTGGTTTCCTGCACCAACACAAGTGCGAAAAGTGGTTTTTCAACACTAACACAAGTGCGAAAAGTGGTTTTTCAACACTATCACAAGTGCAAAAAGTGTTTTTTCCACACTAATACAAATGCAAAAGTGGTTTCCTGCACCAACACAAGTGCGAAAAGTGGTTTTTCAACACTTACACAAGTGCGAAACGTGGTTTTTCAACACTATCACAAGTGCAAAAAGTGTTTTTTCCACACTAATACAAGTGCAAAAGTGGTTTCCTGCACCAACACAAGTGCGAAAGTGGTTTTTCAACACTAACACAAGTGCGAAAAGTGGTTTTTCAACAATAACAGAAGTGCAAAAAGTGGTTTTTCCACACTAATACAAGTGCAAAAGTGGTTTCCTGCACCAACACCAGTGCGAAAAGTGGTTTTTCAACACTAACACAAGTGCGAAAAGTGGTTTTTCAACAATAACAGAAGTGCGAAAAGTGGTTTTTCCACACTAATACAAGTGCAAAAGTGGTTTCCTGCACCAACACAAGTGCGAAAAGTGGTTTTTCAACACTATCACAAGTGCGAAAAGTGGTTTTTCAACACTAACACAAGTGCAAAAGTGGTTTCCTGCACCAACACAAGTGCGAAAAGTGGTTTTTCAACACTAACACAAGTGCAAAAAGTGGTTTTTCAACACTATCACAAGTGCAAAAAGTGTTTTTCCACACTAATACAAGTGCAAAAGTGGTTTCCTGCACTAACACAAGTGCGAAAAGTGGTTTTTCAACATTAACACAAGTGCGAAATGTGGTTTTTCAACACTAACACAAGTGCAAAAAGTGGTTTTTCCACACTAATACAAGTGCACAAGTGGTTTCCTGCACCAACACAAGTGCGAAAAGTGGTTTTTCAACACTAACACAAGTGCGAAATGTGGTTTTTCAACAATATCACAAGTGCAAAAATTATTTTTTCCACACTAATGCAAGTGCAAAAGTGGTTTCCTGCACCAACACAAGTGCGAAAAGTGGTTTTTCAACACTAACACAAGTGCAAAAAGCGGTTTTTCAACACTAACACAAGTGCGAAAAGTGTTTTTTCCACAATAATTCAAGTGCAAAAGTGGTTTACTGCACCAACACAAGTGCGAAAAGTGGTTTTTCAACACTAACACAAGTGCGAAAAGTGATTTTTCAACACTATCACAAGTGCAAAAAGTGGTTTTTCAACACTAACACAAGTGCAAAAAGTGGGTTTTCCACACTAATACAAGTGCAAAAGTGGTTTCCTGCACCAACACAAGTGCAAAAAGTGGGTTTTCAACACTAACACAAGGGCGAAAAGTGGTTTTTCAACACTAACACAAGTGCGAAAAGTGGTTTTTCAACACTATCACAAGTGCAAAAAGTGTTTTTTCCACACTAATACAAGTGCAAAAGTGGTTTCCTGCACCAACACAAGTGCAAAAAGTGGTTTTTCAACACTAACACAAGTGCGAAAAGTGGTTTTTCAACACTATCACAAGTGCAAAAAGTGTTTTTTCCACACTAATACAAGTGCAAAAGTGGTTTCCTACACCAACACAAGTGCGAAAAGTGGTTTTTCAACACTAACACAAGTGCGAAAAGTGGTTTTTCAACAATAACACAGTGCGAAAAGTGGTTTTTCCACACTAATACAAGTGCAAAAGTGGTTTCCTGTACCAACACAAGTGCGAAAAGTGGTTTTTGAACACTAACACAGGTGCGAAAAGTGGTTTTTCAACACTAACACAAATGCGAAAAGTGGTTTTTCAACACTAACCCAAGTGCAAAAAGTGGTTTTTCAACACTAACACAAGTGCAAAAAGTGGTTTTTCAACACTATCACAAGTGCAAAAAGTGGTTTTTCAACACTAACACAAGTGCGAAAAGTGGTTTTTCAACACTATCCAAGTGCAAAAAGTATTTTTTCCACACTAATACAAGTGCAAAAGTGGTTTCCTGCACCAACACAAGTGCAAAAAGTGGTTTTTCAACACTAACACAAGTGCGAAAAGTGGTTTTTCAATACTAACACAAGTGCGAAAAGTGGTTTTTGCACACTAATACAAGTGCAAAAGTGGTTTCCTGCACCAACACAAGTGCGAAAAGTGGTTTTTCAACACTAACACAAGTGCGAAAAGTGGTTTTTCAACAATAACACAAGTGCGAAAAGTGGTTTTTCCACACTAATACAAGTGCAAAAGTGGTTTCCTGCACCAACACAAGTGCGAAATTGGTTTTTCAACACTAACACCGGTGCAAAAAGTGGTTTTTCAACACTAACACAAGTGCGAAAAGTGGTTTTTCCACACTAATACAAGTGCAAAAGTGGTTTCCTGCACAAACACAAGTGCGAAAAGTGGTTTTTCAACACTAACACAAGTGCGAAAAGTGGTTTTTCAACACTAACACAAGTGCGAAAAGTGGTTTTTCCTCACTATCACAAGTGCAAAAAGTGTTTTTTGCACACTAATACAAGTGCAAAAGTGGTTTCCTGCACCAACACAAGTGCAAAAAGTGGTTTTTCAACACTAACACAAGTGCGAAAAGTGGTTTTTCAATACTAACACAAGTGCAAAAAGTGGTTTTTGCACACTAATACAAGTGCAAAAGTGGTTTCCTGCACCAACACAAGTGCGAAAAGTGGTTTTTCAACACTAACACAAGTGCGAAAAGTGGTTTTTCAACAATAACACAAGTGCGAAAAGTGGTTTTTCCACACTAATACAAGTGCAAAAGTGGTTTCCTGCACCAACACAAGTGCGAAAAGTGGTTTTTCAACACTAACACAAGTGCGAAAAGTGGTTTTTCAACACTATCACAAGTGCAAAAAGTGTTTTTTCCACACTAATACAAATGCAAAAGTGGTTTCCTGCACCAACACAAGTGCGAAAAGTGGTTTTTCAACACTTACACAAGTGCGAAACGTGGTTTTTCAACACTATCACAAGTGCAAAAAGTGCTTTTTCCACACTAATACAAGTGCAAAAGTGGTTTCCTGCACCAACACAAGTGCGAAAAGTGGTTTTTCAACACTAACACAAGTGCGAAAAGTGGTTTTTCAACAATAACAGAAGTGCGAAAAGTGGTTTTTCCACACTAATACAAGTGCAAAAGTGGTTTCCTGCACCAACACCAGTGCGAAAAGTGGTTTTTCAACACTAACACAAGTGCGAAAAGTGGTTTTTCAACAATAACAGAAGTGCGAAAAGTGGTTTTTCCACACTAATACAAGTGCAAAAGTGGTTTCCTGCACCAACACAAGTGCGAAAAGTGGTTTTTACACACTAACACAAGTGCAAAAGTGGTTTCCTGCACCAACACAAGTGTGAAAAGTGGTTTTTCAACATTAACACAAGTGCAAAAAGTGGTTTTTCAACACTAATACAAGTGCAAAAGTGGTTTCCTGCACCAACACAAGTGCGAAAAGTGGTTTTTCAACACTAACACAAGTGCGAAAAGTGATTTTTCAACACTATCACAAGTGCAAAAAGTGGTTTTTCAACACTAACACAAGTGCAAAAAGTGGTTTTTCCACACTAATACAAGTGCAAAAGTGGTTTCCTGCACCAACACAAGTGCAAAAAGTGGTTTTTCAACACTAACACAAGTGCGAAAAGTGGTTTTTCAACACTATCACAAGTGCAAAAAGTGTTTTTTCCACACTAATACAAATGCAAAAGTGGTTTCCTGCACCAACACAAGTGCGAAAAGTGGTTTTTCAACACTTACACAAGTGCGAAACGTGGTTTTTCAACACTATCACAAGTGCGAAAAGTGGTTTTTCCACACTAATACAAGTGCAAAAGTGGTTTCCTGCACCAACACAAGTGCGAAAAGTGGTTTTTCAACACTAACACAAGTGCGAAAAGTGGTTTTTCAACACTATCACAAGTGCAAAAAGTGTTTTTTCCACACTAATACAAATGCAAAAGTGGTTTCCTGCACCAACACAAGTGCGAAAAGTGGTTTTTCAACACTTACACAAGTGCGAAACGTGGTTTTTCAACACTATCACAAGTGCAAAAAGTGTTTTTTCCACACTAATACAAGTGCAAAAGTGGTTTCCTGCACCAACACAAGTGCGAAAAGTGGTTTTTCAACACTAACACAAGTGCGAAAAGTGGTTTTTCAACAATAACAGAAGTGCGAAAAGTGGTTTTTCCACACTAATACAAGTGCAAAAGTGGTTTCCTGCACCAACACCAGTGCGAAAAGTGGTTTTTCAACACTAACACAAGTGCGAAAAGTGGTTTTTCAACAATAACAGAAGTGCGAAAAGTGGTTTTTCCACACTAATACAAGTGCGAAAAGTCATTTTTCAACACTATCACAAGTGCAAAAAGTGGTTTTTCAACACTAACACAAGTGCAAAAAGTGGTTTTTCCACACTAATACAAGTGCAAAAGTGGTTTCCTGCACCAACACAAGTGCAAAAAGTGGTTTTTCAACACTAACACAAGTGCGAAAAGTGGTTTTTCAACACTATCACAAGTGCAAAAAGTGTTTTTTCCACACTAATACAAATGCAAAAGTGGTTTCCTGCACCAACACAAGTGCGAAAAGTGGTTTTTCAACACTTACACAAGTGCAAAACGTGGTTTTTCAACACTATCACAAGTGCGAAAAGTGGTTTTTCCACACTAATACAAGTGCAAAAGTGGTTTCCTGCACCAACACAAGTGCGAAAAGTGGTTTTTCAACACTAACACAAGTGCGAAAAGTGGTTTTTCAACACTATCACAAGTGCAAAAAGTGTTTTTTCCACACTAATACAAATGCAAAAGTGGTTTCCTGCACCAACACAAGTGCGAAAAGTGGTTTTTCAACACTTACACAAGTGCGAAACATGGTTTTTCAACACTATCACAAGTGCAAAAAGTGTTTTTTCCACACTAATACAAGTGCAAAAGTGGTTTCCTGCACCAACACAAGTGCGAAAAGTGGTTTTTCAACACTAACACAAGTGCGAAAAGTGGTTTTTCAACAATAACAGAAGTGCGAAAAGTGGTTTTTCCACACTAATACAAGTGCAAAAGTGGTTTCCTGCACCAACACCAGTGCGAAAAGTGGTTTTTCAACACTAACACAAGTGCGAAAAGTGGTTTTTCAACAATAACACAAGTGCGAAAAGTGTTTTTCAACAATAACAGAAGTGCGAAAAGTGGTTTTTCCACACTAATACAAGTGCAAAAGTGGTTTCCTGCACCAACACCAGTGCGAAAAGTGGTTTTTCAACACTAACACAAGTGCGAAAAGTGGTTTTTCAACAATAACAGAAGTGCGAAAAGTGGTTTTTCCACACTAATACAAGTGCAAAAGTGGTTTCCTGCACCAACACAAGTGCGAAAAGTGGTTTTTCAACATTAACACAAGTGCAAAAAGTGGTTTTTCAACACTAATACAAGTGCAAAAGTGGTTTCCTGCACCAACACAAGTGCGAAAAGTAGTTTTTCAACACTAACACAAGTGCGAAAAGTGATTTTTCAACACTATCACAAGTGCAAAAAGTGGTTTTTCAACACTAACACAAGTGCAAAAAGTGGTTTTTCCACACTAATACAAGTGCAAAAGTGGTTTCCTGCACCAACACAAGTGCAAAAAGTGGTTTTTCAACACTAACACAAGTGCGAAAAGTGGTTTTTCAACACTATCACAAGTGCAAAAAGTGTTTTTTCCACACTAATACAAATGCAAAAGTGGTTTCCTGCACCAACACAAGTGCGAAAAGTGGTTTTTAAACACTTACACAAGTGCGAAACGTGGTTTTTCAACACTATCACAAGTGCGAAAAGTGGTTTTTCCACACTAATACAAGTGCAAAAGTGGTTTCCTGCACCAACACAAGTGCGAAAAGTGGTTTTTCAACACTAACACAAGTGCGAAAAGTGGTTTTTCAACACTATCACAAGTGCAAAAAGTGTTTTTTCCACACTAATACAAATGCAAAAGTGGTTTCCTGCACCAACACAAGTGCGAAAAGTGGTTTTTCAACACTTACACAAGTGCGAAACGTGGTTTTTCAACACTATCACAAGTGCAAAAAGTGTTTTTTCCACACTAATACAAGTGCAAAAGTGGTTTCCTGCACCAACACAAGTGCGAAAAGTGGTTTTTCAACACTAACACAAGTGCGAAAAGTGGTTTTTCAACAATAACAGAAGTGCGAAAAGTGGTTTTTCCACACTAATACAAGTGCAAAAGTGGTTTCCTGCACCAACACCAGTGCGAAAAGTGGTTTTTCAACACTAACACAAGTGCGAAAAGTGGTTTTTCAACAATAACAGAAGTGCGAAAAGTGGTTTTTCCACACTAATACAAGTGCAAAAGTGGTTTCCTGCACCAACACAAGTGCGAAAAGTGGTTTTTCAACACTATCACAAGTGCGAAAAGTGGTTTTTCAACACTAACACAAGTGCAAAAGTGGTTTCCTGCACCAACACAAGTGCGAAAAGTGGTTTTTCAACACTAACACAAGTGCAAAAAGTGGTTTTTCAACACTATCACAAGTGCAAAAAGTGTTTTTTCCACACTAATACAAGTGCAAAAGTGGTTTCCTGCACTAACACAAGTGCGAAAAGTGGTTTTTCAACATTAACACAAGTGCGAAATGTGGTTTTTCAACACTAACACAAGTGCAAAAAGTGGTTTTTCCACACTAATACAAGTGCACAAGTGGTTTCCTGCACCAACACAAGTGCGAAAAGTGGTTTTTCAACACTAACACAAGTGCGAAATGTGGTTTTTCAACACTATCACAAGTGCAAAAATTGTTTTTTCCACACTAATGCAAGTGCAAAAGTGGTTTCCTGCACCAACACAAGTGCGAAAAGTGGTTTTTCAACACTAACACAAGTGCAAAAAGCGGTTTTTCAACACTAACACAAGTGCGAAAAGTGTTTTTCCACAATAATACAAGTGCAAAAGTGGTTTCCTGCACCAACACAAGTGCGAAAAGTGGTTTTTCAACACTAACACAAGTGCGAAAAGTGATTTTTCAACACTATCACAAGTGCAAAAAGTGGTTTTTCAACACTAACACAAGTGCAAAAAGTGGGTTTTCCACACTAATACAAGTGCAAAAGTGGTTTCCTGCACCAACACAAGTGCAAAAAGTGGGTTTTCAACACTAACACAAGGGCGAAAAGTGGTTTTTCAACACTAACACAAGTGCGAAAAGTGGTTTTTCAACACTATCACAAGTGCAAAAAGTGTTTTTTCCACACTAATACAAGTGCAAAAGTGGTTTCCTGCACCAACACAAGTGCAAAAAGTGGTTTTTCAACACTAACACAAGTGCGAAAAGTGGTTTTTCAACACTATCACAAGTGCAAAAAGTGTTTTTTCCACACTAATACAAGTGCAAAAGTGGTTTCCTACACCAACACAAGTGCGAAAAGTGGTTTTTCAACACTAACACAAGTGAGAAAAGTGGTTTTTCAACAATAACACAGTGCGAAAAGTGGTTTTTCCACACTAAAACAAGTGCAAAAGTGGTTTCCTGTACCAACACAAGTGCGAAAAGTGGTTTTTGAACACTAACACAGGTGCGAAAAGTGGTTTTTCAACACTAACACAAATGCGAAAAGTGGTTTTTCAACACTAACCCAAGTGCAAAAAGTGGTTTTTCAACACTAACACAAGTGCAAAAAGTGGTTTTTCAACACTATCACAAGTGCAAAAAGTGGTTTTTCAACACTAACACAAGTGCGAAAAGTGGTTTTTCAACACTATCCAAGTGCAAAAAGTATTTTTTCCACACTAATACAAGTGCAAAAGTGGTTTCCTGCACCAACACAAGTGCAAAAAGTGGTTTTTCAACACTAACACAAGTGCGAAAAGTGGTTTTTCAATACTAACACAAGTGCGAAAAGTGGTTTTTGCACACTAATACAAGTGCAAAAGTGGTTTCCTGCACCAACACAAGTGCGAAAAGTGGTTTTTCAACACTAACACAAGTGCGAAAAGTGGTTTTTCAACAATAACACAAGTGCGAAAAGTGGTTTTTCCACACTAATACAAGTGCAAAAGTGGTTTCCTGCACCAACACAAGTGCGAAAGTGGTTTTTCAACACTAACACCGGTGCAAAAAGTGGTTTTTCAACACTAACACAAGTGCAAAAAGTGGTTTTTCCACACTAATACAAGTGCAAAAGTGGTTTCCTGCACAAACACAAGTGCGAAAAGTGGTTTTTCAACACTAACACAAGTGCAAAAAGTGGTTTTTCAACACTAACACAAGTGCGAAAAGTGGTTTTTCCTCACTATCACAAGTGCAAAAAGTGTTTTTTGCACACTAATACAAGTGCAAAAGTGGTTTCCTGCACCAACACAAGTGCAAAAAGTGGTTTTTCAACACTAACACAAGTGCGAAAAGTGGTTTTTCAATACTAACACAAGTGCAAAAAGTGGTTTTTGCACACTAATACAAGTGCAAAAGTGGTTTCCTGCACCAACACAAGTGCGAAAAGTGGTTTTTCAACACTAACACAAGTGCGAAAAGTGGTTTTTCAACAATAACACAAGTGCGAAAAGTGGTTTTTCCACACTAATACAAGTGCAAAAGTGGTTTCCTGCACCAACACAAGTGCGAAAAGTGGTTTTTCAACACTAACACAAGTGCGAAAAGTGGTTTTTCAACACTATCACAAGTGCAAAAAGTGTTTTTTCCACACTAATACAAATGCAAAAGTGGTTTCCTGCACCAACACAAGTGCGAAAAGTGGTTTTTCAACACTTACACAAGTGCGAAACCTGGTTTTTCAACACTATCACAAGTGCAAAAAGTGCTTTTTCCACACTAATACAAGTGCAAAAGTGGTTTCCTGCACCAACACAAGTGCGAAAAGTGGTTTTTCAACACTAACACAAGTGCGAAAAGTGGTTTTTCAACAATAACAGAAGTGCGAAAAGTGGTTTTTCCACACTAATACAAGTGCAAAAGTGGTTTCCTGCACCAACACCAGTGCGAAAAGTGGTTTTTCAACACTAACACAAGTGCGAAAAGTGGTTTTTCAACAATAACAGAAGTGCGAAAAGTGGTTTTTCCACACTAATACAAGTGCAAAAGTGGTTTCCTGCACCAACACAAGTGCGAAAAGTGGTTTTTCAACACTATCACAAGTGCAAAAAGTGGTTTTTACACACTAACACAAGTGCAAATGTGGTTTCCTGCACCAACACAAGTGCGAAAAGTGGTTTTTCAACATTAACACAAGTGCAAAAAGTGGTTTTTCAACACTAATACAAGTGCAAAAGTGGTTTCCTGCACCAACACAAGTGCGAAAAGTGGTTTTTCAACACTAACACAAGTGCGAAAAGTGGTTTTTCAACACTAACACAAGTGCAAAAAGTGGTTTTTCCACACTAATACAAGTGCAAAAGTGGTTTCCTGCACCAACACAAGTGCAAAAAGTGGTTTTTCAACACTAACACAAGTGCGAAAAGTGGTTTTTCAACACTATCACAAGTGCAAAAAGTGTTTTTTCAACACTAATACAAATGCAAAAGTGGTTTCCTGCACCAACACAAGTGCGAAAAGTGGTTTTTCAACACTTACACAAGTGCGAAACGTGGTTTTTCAACACTATCACAAGTGCGAAAAGTGGTTTTTCCACACTAATACAAGTGCAAAAGTGGTTTCCTGCACCAACACAAGTGCGAAAAGTGGTTTTTCAACACTAACACAAGTGCGAAAAGTGGTTTTTCAACACTATCACAAGTGCAAAAAGTGTTTTTTCCACACTAATACAAATGCAAAAGTGGTTTCCTGCACCAACACAAGTGCGAAAAGTGGTTTTTCAACACTTACACAAGTGCGAAACGTGGTTTTTCAACACTATCACAAGTGCAAAAAGTGTTTTTTCCACACTAATACAAGTGCAAAAGTGGTTTCCTGCACCAACACAAGTGTGAAAAGTGGTTTTTCAACAATAACAGAAGTGCGAAAAGTGGTTTTTCCACACTAATACAAGTGCAAAAGTGGTTTCCTGCACCAACACCAGTGCGAAAAGTGGTTTTTCAACACTAACACAAGTGCGAAAAGTGGTTTTTCAACAATAACAGAAGTGCGAAAAGTGGTTTTTCCACACTAATACAAGTGCAAAAGTGGTTTCCCTGCACCAACACAAGTGCGAAAAGTGGTTTTTCATCACTATCACAAGTGCGAAAAGTGGTTTTTCAACACTAACACAAGTGCAAAAGTGGTTTCCTGCACCAACACAAGTGCGAAAAGTGGTTTTTCAACACTAACACAAGTGCAAAAAGTGTTTTTCAACACTATCACAAGTGCAAAAAGTGTTTTTTCCACACTAATACAAGTGCAAAAGTGGTTTCCTGCACTAACACAAGTGCGAAAAGTGGTTTTTCAACACTAACACAAGTGCGAAATGTGGTTTTTCAACACTAACACAAGTGCAAAAAGTGGTTTTTCCACACTAATACAAGTGCACAAGTGGTTTCCTGCACCAACACAAGTGCGAAAAGTGGTTTTTCAACACTAACACAAGTGCGAAATGTGGTTTTTCAACACTATCACAAGTGCAAAAATTGTTTTTTCCACACTAATGCAAGTGCAAAAGTGGTTTCCTGCACCAACACAAGTGCGAAAAGTGGTTTTTCAACACTAACACAAGTGCAAAAAGCGGTTTTTCAACACTAACACAAGTGCGAAAAGTGTTTTTTCCACAATAATACAAGTGCAAAAGTGGTTTCCTGCAACCAACACAAGTGCGAAAAGTGGTTTTTCAACACTAACACAAGTGCGAAAAGTGATTTTTCAACACTATCACAAGTGCGAAAAGTGGTTTTTCAACACTAACACAAGTGCAAAAAGTGGGTTTTCCACATTAATACAAGTGCAAAAGTGGTTTCCTGCACCAACACAAGTGCAAAAAGTGGGTTTTCAACACTAACACAAGGGCGAAAAGTGGTTTTTCAACACTAACACAAGTGCGAAAAGTGGTTTTTCAACACTATCACAAGTGCAAAAAGTGTTTTTTTCCACACTAATACAAGTGCAAAAGTGGTTTCCTGCACCAACACAGTGCAAAAAGTGGTTTTTCAACACTAACACAAGTGCGAAAAGTGGTTTTTCAACACTATCACAAGTGCAAAAAGTGTTTTTTCCACACTAATACAAGTGCAAAAGTGGTTTCCTGCACCAACACAAGTGCGAAAAGTGGTTTTTCAACACTAACACAAGTGCGAAAAGTGGTTTTTCAACAATAACACAGTGCGAAAAGTGGTTTTTCCACACTAATACAAGTGCAAAAGTGGTTTCCTGCACCAACACAAGTGCGAAAAGTGGTTTTTCAACACTAACACAAGTGCGAAAAGTGGTTTTTCAACACTAACACAAGTGCGAAAAGTGGTTTTTCAACACTAATACATGTGCAAAAGTGGTTTCCTGTACCAACACAAGTGCGAAAAGTGGTTTTTGAACACTAACACAGGTGCGAAAAGTGGTTTTTCAACACTAACACAAATGCGAAAAGTGGTTTTTCAACACTAACCCAAGTGCAAAAAAGTGGTTTTTCAACACTAACACAAGTGCAAAAAGTGGTTTTTCAACACTATCACAAGTGCAAAAAGTGGTTTTTCAACACTAACACAAGTGCGAAAAGTGGTTTTTCAACACTATCCAAGTGCAAAAAGTATTTTTTTCCACACTAATACAAGTGCAAAAGTGGTTTCCTGCACCAACACAAGTGCGAAAAGTGGTTTTTCAACACTAACACAAGTGCGAAAAGTGGTTTTTCAACAATAACACAAGTGCGAAAAGTGGTTTTTCCACACTAATACAAGTGCAAAAGTGGTTTCCTGCACCAACACAAGTGCGAAAGTGGTTTTTCAACACTAACACCGGTGCAAAAAGTGGTTTTTCAACACTAACACAAGTGCGAAAAGTGGTTTTTCCACACTAATACAAGTGCAAAAGTGGTTTCCTGCACAAACACAAGTGCGAAAAGTGGTTTTTCAACACTAACACAAGTGCGAAAAGTGGTTTTTCAACACTAACACAAGTGCGAAAAGTGGTTTTTCCTCACTATCACAAGTGCAAAAAGTGTTTTTTGCACACTAATACAAGTGCAAAAGTGGTTTCCTGCACCAACACAAGTGCAAAAAGTGGTTTTTCAACACTAACACAAGTGCGAAAAGTGGTTTTTCAATACTAACACAAGTGCAAAAAGTGGTTTTTGCACACTAATACAAGTGCAAAAGTGGTTTCCTGCACCAACACAAGTGCGAAAAGTGGTTTTTCAACACTAACACAAGTGCGAAAAGTGGTTTTTCAACAATAACACAAGTGCGAAAAGTGGTTTTTCCACACTAATACAAGTGCAAAAGTGGTTTCCTGCACCAGCACAAGTGCGAAAAGTGGTTTTTCAACACTAACACAAGTGCGAAAAGTGGTTTTTCAACACTATCACAAGTGCAAAAAGTGTTTTTTCCACACTAATACAAATGCAAAAGTGGTTTCCTGCACCAACACAAGTGCGAAAAGTGGTTTTTCAACACTTACACAAGTGCGAAACGTGGTTTTTCAACACTATCACAAGTGCAAAAAGTGCTTTTTCCACACTATTACAAGTGCAAAAGTGGTTTTCCTGCACCAACACAAGTGCGAAAAGTGGTTTTTCAACACTAACACAAGTGCGAAAAGTGGTTTTTCAACAATAACAGAAGTGCGAAAAGTGGTTTTTCCACACTAATACAAGTGCAAAAGTGGTTTCCTGCACCAACACCAGTGCGAAAAGTGGTTTTTCAACACTAACACAAGTGCGAAAAGTGGTTTTTCAACAATAACAGAAGTGCGAAAAGTGGTTTTTTCCACACTAATACAAGTGCAAAAGTGGTTTCCTGCACCAACACAAGTGCGAAAAGTGGTTTTTCAACACTATCACAAGTGCGAAAAGTGGTTTTTCCACACTAATACAAGTGCAAAAGTGGTTTCCTGCACCAACACAAGTGCGAAAAGTGGTTTTTCAACATTAACACAAGTGCAAAAAGTGGTTTTTCAACACTAATACAAGTGCAAAAGTGGTTTCCTGCACCAACACAAGTGCGAAAAGTGGTTTTTCAACACTAACACAAGTGCGAAAAGTGATTTTTCAACACTATCACAAGTGCAAAAAGTGGTTTTTCAACACTAACACAAGTGCAAAAAGTGGTTTTTCCACAGTAATACAAGTGCAAAAGTGGTTTCCTGCACCAACACAAGTGCAAAAAGTGGTTTTTCAACACTAACACAAGTGCGAAAAGTGGTTTTTCAACACTATCACAAGTGCAAAAAGTGTTTTTTCCACACTAATACAAATGCAAAAGTGGTTTCCTGCACCAACACAAGTGCGAAAAGTGGATTTTCAACACTTACACAAGTGCGAAACGTGGTTTTTTCAACACTATCACAAGTGCAAAAAGTGTTTTTTCCACACTAATACAAGTG
The DNA here is from genome assembly GCF_964187855.1 of Myxine glutinosa. Lineage (NCBI taxonomy): Eukaryota > Metazoa > Chordata > Myxini > Myxiniformes > Myxinidae > Myxine > Myxine glutinosa. The sequence goes on along the minus strand of NW_027617072.1, from coordinate 43,593 downwards.
CAAAAGTGGTTTCCTGCACCAACACAAGTGCGAAAAGTGGTTTTTCAACACTAACACAAGTGCGAAAAGTGGTTTTTCAACAATAACAGAAGTGCGAAAAGTGGTTTTTCCACACTAATACAAGTGCAAAAGTGGTTTCCTGCACCAACACCAGTGCGAAAAGTGGTTTTTCAACACTAACACAAGTGCGAAAAGTGGTTTTTCAACAATAACAGAAGTGCGAAAAGTGGTTTTTCCACACTAATACAAGTGCAAAAGTGGTTTCCTGCACCAACACAAGTGCGAAAAGTGGTTTTTCAACACTATCACAAGTGCGAAAAGTGGTTTTTCAACACCAACACAAGTGCAAAAGTGGTTTCCTGCACCAACACAAGTGCGAAAAGTGGTTTTTCAACACTAACACAAGTGCAAAAAGTGGTTTTTCAACACTATCACAAGTGCAAAAAGTGTTTTTTCCACACTAATACAAGTGCAAAAGTGGTTTCCTGCACCAACACAAGTGCGAAAAGTGGTTTTTCAACACTAACACAAGTGCGAAATGTGGTTTTTTCAACACTATCACAAGTGCAAAAATTGTTTTTTCCACACTAATGCAAGTGCAAAAGTGGTTTCCTGCACCAACACAAGTGCGAAAAGTGGTTTTTCAACACTAACAGAAGTGCGAAAAGCGGTTTTTCAACACTAACACAAGTGCGAAAAGTGTTTTTTCCACAATAATACAAGTGCAAAAGTGGTTTCCTGCACCAACACAAGTGCGAAAAGTGGTTTTTCAACACTAACACAAGTGCGAAAAGTGATTTTTCAACACTATCACAAGTGCGAAAAGTGGTTTTTCAACACTATCACAAGTGCAAAAAGTGTTTTTTCCACACTAATACAAGTGCAAAAGTGGTTTCTTGCACCAACACAAGTGCAAAAAGTGGTTTTTCAACACTAACACAAGTGCGAAAAGTGGTTTTTCAATACTAACACAAGTGCGAAAAGTGGTTTTTGCACACTAATACAAGTGCAAAAGTGGTTTCCTGCACCAACACAAGTGTGAAAAGTGGTTTTTCAACACTAACACAAGTGCGAAAAGTGGTTTTTCAACAATAACACAAGTGCGAAAAGTGGTTTTTTCCACACTAATACAAGTGCAAAAGTGGTTTCCTGCACCAACACAAGTGCGAAAAGTGGTTTTTCAACACTAACACAAGTGCGAAAAGTGGTTTTTCAACAATAACACAAGTGCGAAAAGTGGTTTTTCCACACTAATACAAGTGCAAAAGTGGTTTCCTGCACCAACACAAGTGCGAAAAGTGGTTTTTCAACACTAACACAAGTGCGAAAAGTGGTTTTTCAACACTAACACAAGTGCGAAAAGTGGTTTTTCAACACTAATACAAATGCAAAAGTGGTTTCCTGTCCCAACACAAGTGCGAAAAGTGGTTTTTGAACACTAACACAGGTGCGAAAAGTGGTTTTTCAACACTAACACAAATGCGAAAAGTGGTTTTTCAACACTAACCCAAGTGCAAAAAGTGGTTTTTCAACACTAACACAAGTGCAAAAAGTGGTTTTTCAACACTATCACAAGTGCAAAAAGTGGTTTTTCAACACTAACACAAGTGCGAAAAGTGGTTTTTCAACACTATCACAAGTGCAAAAAGTGTTTTTTCCACACTAATACAAGTGCAAAAGTGGTTTCTTGCACCAACACAAGTGCAAAAAGTGGTTTTTCAACACTAACACAAGTGCGAAAAGTGGTTTTTCAATACTAACACAAGTGCGAAAAGTGGTTTTTGCACACTAATACAAGTGCAAAAGTGGTTTCCTGCACCAACACAAGTGTGAAAAGTGGTTTTTCAACACTAACACAAGTGCGAAAAGTGGTTTTTCAACAATAACACAAGTGCGAAAAGTGGTTTTTCCACACTAATACAAGTGCAAAAGTGGTTTCCTGCACCAACACAAGTGCGAAAGTGGTTTTTCAACACTAACACAAGTGCAAAAAGTGGTTTTTCAACACTAACACAAGTGCGAAAAGTGGTTTTTCCACACTAATACAAGTGCAAAAGTGGTTTCCTGCACTAACACAAGTGCGAAAAGTGGTTTTTCAACACTATCACAAGTGCAAAAAGTGTTTTTTCCACACTAATACAAGTGCAAAAGTGGTTTCCTGCACCAACACAAGTGCAAAAAGTGGTTTTTCAACACTAACACAAGTGCGAAAAGTGGTTTTTCAACACTATCACAAGTGCAAAAAGTGTTTTTTCCACACTAATACAAGTGCAAAAGTGGTTTCCTACACCAACACAAGTGCGAAAAGTGGTTTTTCAACACTAACACAAGTGCGAAAAGTGGTTTTTCAACAATAACACAGTGCGAAAAGTGGTTTTTCCACACTAAAACAAATGCAAAAGTGGTTTCCTGTACCAACACAAGTGCGAAAAGTGGTTTTTGAACACTAACACAGGTGCGAAAAGTGGTTTTTCAACACTAACACAAATGCGAAAAGTGGTTTTTCAACACTAACCCAAGTGCAAAAAGTGGTTTTTCAACACTAACACAAGTGCAAAAAGTGGTTTTTCAACACTATCACAAGTGCAAAAAGTGGTTTTTCAACACTAACACAAGTGCGAAAAGTGGTTTTTCAACACTATCCAAGTGCAAAAAGTATTTTTTCCACACTAATACAAGTGCAAAAGTGGTTTCCTGCACCAACACAAGTGCAAAAAGTGGTTTTTCAACACTAACACAAGTGCGAAAAGTGGTTTTTCAATACTAACACAAGTGCGAAAAGTGGTTTTTGCACACTAATACAAGTGCAAAAGTGGTTTCCTGCACCAACACAAGTGCGAAAAGTGGTTTTTCAACACTAACACAAGTGCGAAAAGTGGTTTTTCAACAATAACACAAGTGCGAAAAGTGGTTTTTCCACACTAATACAAGTGCAAAAGTGGTTTCCTGCACCAACACAAGTGCGAAAGTGGTTTTTCAACACTAACACCGGTGCAAAAAGTGGTTTTTCAACACTAACACAAGTGCGAAAAGTGGTTTTTCCACACTAATACAAGTGCAAAAGTGGTTTCCTGCACAAACACAAGTGCGAAAAGTGGTTTTTCAACACTAACACAAGTGCGAAAAGTGGTTTTTCCTCACTATCACAAGTGCAAAAAGTGTTTTTTGCACACTAATACAAGTGCAAAAGTGGTTTCCTGCACCAACACAAGTGCAAAAAGTGGTTTTTCAACACTAACACAAGTGCGAAAAGTGGTTTTTCAATACTAACACAAGTGCAAAAAGTGGTTTTTGCACACTAATACAAGTGCAAAAGTGGTTTCCTGCACCAACACAAGTGCGAAAAGTGGTTTTTTCAACACTAACACAAGTGCGAAAAGTGGTTTTTCAACAATAACACAAGTGCGAAAAGTGGTTTTTCCACACTAATACAAGTGCAAAAGTGGTTTCCTGCACCAACACAAGTGCGAAAAGTGGTTTTTCAACACTAACACAAGTGCGAAAAGTGGTTTTTCAACACTATCACAAGTGCAAAAAGTGTTTTTTCCACACTAATACAAATGCAAAAGTGGTTTCCTGCACCAACACAAGTGCGAAAAGTGGTTTTTCAACACTTACACAAGTGCGAAACGTGGCTTTTCAACACTATCACAAGTGCAAAAAGTGCTTTTTCCACACTAATGCAAGTGCAAAAGTGGTTTCCTGCACCAACACAAGTGCGAAAAGTGGTTTTTCAACACTAACACAAGTGCGAAAAGTGGTTTTTCAACAATAACAGAAGTGCGAAAAGTGGTTTTTCCACACTAATACAAGTGCAAAAGTGGTTTCCTGCACCAACACCAGTGCGAAAAGTGGTTTTTCAACACTAACACAAGTGCGAAAAGTGGTTTTTCAACAATAACAGAAGTGCGAAAAGTGGTTTTTCCACACTAATACAAGTGCAAAAGTGGTTTCCTGCACCAACACAAGTGAGAAAAGTGGTTTTTCAACACTATCACAAGTGCGAAAAGTGGTTTTTACACACTAACACAAGTGCAAAAGTGGTTTCCTGCACCAACACAAGTGCGAAAAGTGGTTTTTCAACATTAACACAAGTGCAAAAAGTGGTTTTTCAACACTAATACAAGTGCAAAAGTGGTTTCCTGCACCAACACAAGTGCGAAAAGTGGTTTTTCAACACTAACACAAGTGCGAAAAGTGATTTTTCAACACTATCACAAGTGCAAAAAGTGGTTTTTCAACACTAACACAAGTGCAAAAAGTGGTTTTTCCACACTAATACAAGTGCAAAAGTGGTTTCCTGCACCAACACAAGTGCAAAAAGTGGTTTTTCAACACTAACACAAGTGCGAAAAGTGGTTTTTCAACACTATCACAAGTGCAAAAAGTGTTTTTTCCACACTAATACAAATGCAAAAGTGGTTTCCTGCACCAACACAAGTGCGAAAAGTGGTTTTTCAACACTTACACAAGTGCGAAACGTGGTTTTTCAACACTATCACAAGTGCGAAAAGTGGTTTTTCCACACTAATACAAGTGCAAAAGTGGTTTCCTGCACCAACACAAGTGCGAAAAGTGGTTTTTCAACACTAACACAAGTGCGAAAAGTGGTTTTTCAACACTATCACAAGTGCAAAAAGTGTTTTTTCCACACTAATACAAATGCAAAAGTGGTTTCCTGCACCAACACAAGTGCGAAAAGTGGTTTTTCAACACTTACACAAGTGCGAAACGTGGTTTTTCAACACTATCACAAGTGCAAAAAGTGTTTTTTCCACACTAATACAAGTGCAAAAGTGGTTTCCTGCACCAACACAAGTGCGAAAAGTGGTTTTTCAACCACAAGTGCGAAAAGTGGTTTTTCAACACTAACACAAGTGCGAAAAGTGGTTTTTCAACAATAACAGAAGTGCGAAAAGTGGTTTTTCCACACTAATACAAGTGCAAAAGTGGTTTCCTGCACCAACACCAGTGCGAAAAGTGGTTTTTCAACACTAACACAAGTGCGAAAAGTGGTTTTTCAACAATAACAGAAGTGCGAAAAGTGGTTTTTCCACACTAATACAAGTGCAAAAGTGGTTTCCTGCACCAACACAAGTGCGAAAAGTGGTTTTTCAACACTATCACAAGTGCGAAAAGTGGTTTTTCAACACTATCACAAGTGCAAAAATTGTTTTTTCCACACTAATGCAAGTGCAAAAGTGGTTTCCTGCACCAACACAAGTGCGAAAAGTGGTTTTTCAACACTAACACAAGTGCAAAAAGCAGTTTTTCAACACTAACACAAGTGCGAAAAGTGTTTTTTCCACAATAATACAAGTGCAAAAGTGGTTTCCTGCACCAACACAAGTGCGAAAAGTGGTTTTTCAACACTAACACAAGTGCGAAAAGTGATTTTTCAACACTATCACAAGTGCAAAAAGTGGTTTTTCAACACTAACACTAGTGCAAAAAGTGGGTTTTCCACACTAATACAAGTGCAAAAGTGGTTTCCTGCACCAACACAAGTGCAAAAAGTGGGTTTTCAACACTAACACAAGGGCGAAAAGTGGTTTTTCAACACTAACACAAGTGCGAAAAGTGGTTTTTCAACACTATCACAAGTGCAAAAAGTGTTTTTTCCACACTAATACAAGTGCAAAAGTGGTTTCCTGCACCAACACAAGTGCAAAAAGTGGTTTTTCAACACTAACACAAGTGCGAAAAGTGGTTTTTCAACACTATCACAAGTGCAAAAAGTGTTTTTTCCACACTAATACAAGTGCAAAAGTGGTTTCCTGCACCAACACAAGTGCGAAAAGTGGTTTTTCAACACTAACACAAGTGCGAAAAGTGGTTTTTCAACAATAACACAGTGCGAAAAGTGGTTTTTCCACACTAATACAAGTGCAAAAGTGGTTTCCTGCACCAACACAAGTGCGAAAAGTGGTTTTTCAACACTAACACAAGTGCGAAAAGTGGTTTTTCAACACTAACACAAGTGCGAAAAGTGGTTTTTCAACACTAATACAAGTGCAAAAGTGGTTTCCTGTACCAACACAAGTGCGAAAAGTGGTTTTTGAACACTAACACAGGTGCGAAAAGTGGTTTTTCAACACTAACACAAATGCGAAAAGTGGTTTTTCAACACTAACCCAAGTGCAAAAAGTGGTTTTTCAACACTAACACAAGTGCAAAAAGTGGTTTTTCAACACTATCACAAGTGCAAAAAGTGGTTTTTCAACACTAACACAAGTGCTAAAAGTGGTTTTTCAACACTATCCAAGTGCAAAAAGTATTTTTTCCACACTAATACAAGTGCAAAAGTGGTTTCCTGCACCAACACAAGTGCAAAAAGTGGTTTTTCAACACTAACACAAGTGCGAAAAGTGGTTTTTCAATACTAACACAAGTGCGAAAAGTGGTTTTTGCACACTAATACAAGTGCAAAAGTGGTTTCCTGCACCAACACAAGTGCGAAAAGTGGTTTTTCAACACTAACACAAGTGCGAAAAGTGGTTTTTCAACAATAACACAAGTGCGAAAAGTGGTTTTTCCACACTAATACAAGTGCAAAAGTGGTTTCCTGCACCAACACAAGTGCGAAAGTGGTTTTTCAACACTAACACCGGTGCAAAAAGTGGTTTTTCAACACTAACACAAGCACGAAAAGTGGTTTTTCCACACTAATACAAGTGCAAAAGTGGTTTCCTGCACAAACACAAGTGCGAAAAGTGGTTTTTCAACACTAACACAAGTGCGAAAAGTGGTTTTTCAACACTAACACAAGTGCGAAAAGTGGTTTTTCCTCACTATCACAAGTGCAAAAAGTGTTTTTTGCACACTAATACAAGTGCAAAAGTGGTTTCCTGCACCAACACAAGTGCAAAAAGTGGTTTTTCAACACTAACACAAGTGCGAAAAGTGGTTTTTCAATACTAACACAAGTGCAAAAAGTGGTTTTTGCACACTAATACAAGTGCAAAAGTGGTTTCCTGCACCAACACAAGTGCGAAAAGTGGTTTTTCAACACTAACACAAGTGCGAAAAGTGGTTTTTCAACAATAACACAAGTGCGAAAAGTGGTTTTTCCACACTAATACAAGTGCAAAAGTGGTTTCCTGCACCAACACAAGTGCGAAAAGTGGTTTTTCAACACTAACACAAGTGCGAAAAGTGGTTTTTCAACACTATCACAAGTGCAAAAAGTGTTTTTTCCACACTAATACAAATGCAAAAGTGGTTTCCTGCACCAACACAAGTGCGAAAAGTGGTTTTTCAACACTTACACAAGTGCGAAACGTGGTTTTTCAACACTATCACAAGTGCAAAAAGTGCTTTTTCCACACTAATACAAGTGCAAAAGTGGTTTCCTGCACCAACACAAGTGCGAAAAGTGGTTTTTCAACACTAACACAAGTGCGAAAAGTGGTTTTTCAACAATAACAGAAGTGCGAAAAGTGGTTTTTCCACACTAATACAAGTGCAAAAGTGGTTTCCTGCACCAACACCAGTGCGAAAAGTGGTTTTTCAACACTAACACAAGTGCGAAAAGTGGTTTTTCAACAATAACAGAAGTGCGAAAAGTGGTTTTTCCACACTAATACAAGTGCAAAAGTGGTTTCCTGCACCAACACAAGTGCGAAAAGTGGTTTTTCAACACTATCACAAGTGCGAAAAGTGGTTTTTACACACTAACACAAGTGCAAAAGTGGTTTCCTGCACCAACACAAGTGCGAAAAGTGGTTTTTCAACATTAACACAAGTGCAAAAAGTGGTTTTTCAACACTAATACAAGTGCAAAAGTGGTTTCCTGCACCAACACAAGTGCGAAAAGTGGTTTTTCAACACTAACACAAGTGCGAAAAGTGATTTTTCAACACTATCACAAGTGCAAAAAGTGGTTTTTCAACACTAACACAAGTGCAAAAAGTGGTTTTTCCACACTAATACAAGTGCAAAAGTGGTTTCCTGCACCAACACAAGTGCAAAAAGTGGTTTTTCAACACTAACACAAGTGCGAAAAGTGGTTTTTCAACACTATCACAAGTGCAAAAAGTGTTTTTTCCACACTAATACAAATGCAAAAGTGGTTTCCTGCACCAACACAAGTGCGAAAAGTGGTTTTTCAACACTTACACAAGTGCGAAACGTGGTTTTTCAACACTATCACAAGTGCAAAAAGTGTTTTTTCCACACTAATACAAGTGCAAAAGTGGTTTCCTGCACCAACACAAGTGCGAAAAGTGGTTTTTCAACACTAACACAAGTGCGAAAAGTGGTTTTTCAACAATAACATAAGTGCGAAAAGTGGTTTTTCCACACTAATACAAGTGCAAAAGTGGTTTCCTGCACCAACACCAGTGCGAAAAGTGGTTTTTCAACACTAACACAAGTGCGAAAAGTGGTTTTTCAACAATAACAGAAGTGCGAAAAGTGGTTTTTCCACACTAATACAAGTGCAAAAGTGGTTTCCTGCACCAACACAAGTGCGAAAAGTGGTTTTTCAACACTATCACAAGTGCGAAAAGTGGTTTTTCAACACTAACACAAGTGCAAAAGTGGTTTCCTGCACCAACACAAGTGCGAAAAGTGGTTTTTCAACACTAACACAAGTGCAAAAAGTGGTTTTTCAACACTATCACAAGTGCAAAAAGTGTTTTTTCCACACTAATACAAGTGCAAAAGTGGTTTCCTGCACCAACACAAGTGCGAAAAGTGGTTTTTCAACACTAACACAAGTGCGAAATGTGGTTTTTCAACACTATCACAAGTGCAAAAATTGTTTTTTCCACACTAATGCAAGTGCAAAAGTGGTTTCCTGCACCAACACAAGTGCGAAAAGTGGTTTTTCAACACTAACACAAGTGCGAAAAGCGGTTTTTCAACACTAACACAAGTGCGAAAAGTGTTTTTTCCACAATAATACAAGTGCAAAAGTGGTTTCCTGCATCAACACAAGTGCGAAAAGTGGTTTTTCAACACTAACACAAGTGCGAAAAGTGATTTTTCAACACTATCACAAGTGCAAAAAGTGGTTTTTCAACACTAACACAAGTGCAAAAAGTGGTTTTTCCACACTAATACAAGTGCAAAAGTGGTTTCCTGCACCAACACAAGTGCAAAAAGTGGGTTTTCAACACTAACACAAGGGCGAAAAGTGGTTTTTCAACACTAACACAAGTTTCGAAAAGTGGTTTTTCAACACTATCACAAGTGCAAAAAGTGTTTTTTCCACACTAATACAAGTGCAAAAGTGGTTTCCTGCACCAACACAAGTGCAAAAAGTGGTTTTTCAACACTAACACAAGTGCGAAAAGTGGTTTTTCAACACTATCGCAAGTGCAAAAAGTGTTTTTTCCACACTAATACAAGTGCAAAAGTGGTTTCCTGCACCAACACAAGTGCGAAAAGTGGTTTTTCAACACTAACACAAGTGCGAAAAGTGGTTTTTCAACAATAACACAAGTGCGAAAAGTGGTTTTTCCACACTAATACAAGTGCAAAAGTGGTTTCCTGCACCAACACAAGTGCGAAAAGTGGTTTTTCAACACAAACACAAGTGCGAAAAGTGGTTTTTCAACACTAACACAAGTGCGAAAAGTGGTTTTTCAACACTAATACAAATGCAAAAGTGGTTTCCTGTACCAACACAAGTGCGAAAAGTGGTTTTTGAACACTAACACAGGTGCGAAAAGTGGTTTTTCAACACTAACACAAATGCGAAAAGTGGTTTTTCAACACTAACCCAAGTGCAAAAAGTGGTTTTTCAACACTAACACAAGTGCAAAAAGTGGTTTTTCAACACTATCACAAGTGCAAAAAGTGGTTTTTCAACACTAACACAAGTGCGAAAAGTGGTTTTTCAACACTATCACAAGTGCAAAAAGTGTTTTTTCCACACTAATACAAGTGCAAAAGTGGTTTCTTGCACCAACACAAGTGCAAAAAGTGGTTTTTCAACACTAACACAAGTGCGAAAAGTGGTTTTTCAATACTAACACAAGTGCGAAAAGTGGTTTTTGCACACTAATACAAGTGCAAAAGTGGTTTCCTGCACCAACAAAAGTGTGAAAAGTGGTTTTTCAACACTAACACAAGTGCGAAAAGTGGTTTTTCAACAATAACACAAGTGCGAAAAGTGGTTTTTCCACACTAATACAAGTGCAAAAGTGGTTTCCTGCACAAACACAAGTGCGAAAAGTGGTTTTTCAACACTAACACAAGTGCGAAAAGTGGTTTTTCAACACTAACACAAGTGCGAAAAGTGGTTTTTCAACACTATCACAAGTGCAAAAAGTGTTTTTTGCACACTAATACAAGTGCAAAAGTGGTTTCCTGCACCAACACAAGTGCAAAAAGTGGGTTTTCAACACTAACACAAGTGCGAAAAGTGGTTTTTCAATACTAACACAAGTGCAAAAAGTGGTTTTTGCACACTAATACAAGTGCAAAAGTGGTTTCCTGCACCAACACAAGTGCGAAAAGTGGTTTTTCAACACTAACACAAGTGCGAAAAGTGGTTTTTCAACAATAACACAAGTGCGAAAAGTGGTTTTTCCACACTAATACAAGTGCAAAAGTGGTTTCCTGCACCAACACAAGTGCGAAAAGTGGTTTTTCAACACTAACACAAGTGCGAAAAGTGGTTTTTCAACACTATCACAAGTGCAAAAAGTGTTTTTTCCACACTAATACAAATGCAAAAGTGGTTTCCTGCACCAACACAAGTGCGAAAAGTGGTTTTTCAACACTTACACAAGTGCGAAACGTGGTTTTTCAACACTATCACAAGTGCAAAAAGTGTTTTTTCCACACTAATACAAGTGCAAAAGTGGTTTCCTGCACCAACACAAGTGCGAAAAGTGGTTTTTCAACACTAACACAAGTGCGAAAAGTGGTTTTTCAACAATTACAGAAGTGCGAAAAGTGGTTTTTCCACACTAATACAAGTGCAAAAGTGGTTTCCTGCACCAACACCAGTGCGAAAAGTGGTTTTTCAACACTAACACAAGTGCGAAAAGTGGTTTTTCAACAATAACAGAAGTGTGAAAAGTGGTTTTTCCACACTAATACAAGTGCAAAAGTGGTTTCCTGCACCAACACAAGTGCGAAAAGTGGTTTTTCAACACTATCACAAGTGCGAAAAGTGGTTTTTCAACACTAACACAAGTGCAAAAGTGGTTTCCTGCACCAACACAAGTGCGAAAAGTGGTTTTTCAACACTAACACAAGTGCAAAAAGTGGTTTTTCAACACTATCACAAGTGCAAAAAGTGTTTTTTCCACACTAATACAAGTGCAAAAGTGGTTTCCTGCACTAACACAAGTGCGAAAAGTGGTTTTTCAACACGAACACAAGTGCGGAAAGTGGTTTTTCAACACTAACACAAGTGCAAAAAGTGGTTTTTCCACACTAATACAAGTGCACAAGTGGTTTCCTGCACCAACACAAGTGCGAAAAGTGGTTTTTCAACACTAACACAAGTGCGAAATGTGGTTTTTCAACACTATCACAAGTGCAAAAATTGTTTTTCCACACTAATACAAGTGCAAAAGTGGTTTCCTGCACCAACACAAGTGCGAAAAGTGGTTTTTCAACACTAACACAAGTGCGAAAAGCGGTTTTTCAACACTAACACAAGTGCGAAAAGTGTTTTTTCCACAATAATACAAGTGCAAAAGTGGTTTCCTGCACCAACACAAGTGCGAAAAGTGGTTTTTTCAACACTAACACAAGTGCGAAAAGTGATTTTTCAACACTATCACAAGTGCAAAAAGTGGTTTTTCAACACTAACACAAGTGCAAAAAGTGGTTTTCCACACTAATACAAGTGCAAAAGTGGTTTCCTGCACCAACACAAGTGCAAAAAGTGGGTTTTCAACACTAACACAAGGGCGAAAAGTGGTTTTTCAACACTAACACAAGTGCGAAAAGTGGTTTTTCAACACTATCACAAGTGCAAAAAGTGTTTTTTCCACACTAATACAAGTGCAAAAGTGGTTTCCTGCACCAACACAAGTGCGAAAAGTGGTTTTTCAACACTAACACAAGTGCGAAAAGTGGTTTTTCAACACTATCAGAAGTGCAAAAAGTGTTTTTTCCACACTAATACAAGTGCAAAAAGTGGTTTTTCCACACTAATACAAGTGCAAAAGTGGTTTCCTGCACCAACACAAGTGCAAAAAGTGGGTTTTCAACACTAACACAAGGGCGAAAAGTGGTTTTTCAACACTAACACAAGTGCGGAAAGTGGTTTTTCAACACTATCACAAGTGCAAAAAGTGTTTTTTCCACACTAATACAAGTGCAAAAGTGGTTTCCTGCACCAACACAAGTGCAAAAAGTGGTTTTTCAACACTAACACAAGTGCGAAAAGTGGTTTTTCAACACTATCACAAGTGCAAAAAGTGTTTTTTCCACACTAATACAAGTGCAAAAGTGGTTTCCTGCACCAACACAAGTGCGAAAAGTGGTTTTTCAACACTAACACAAGTGCGAAAAGTGGTTTTTCAACAATAACACAGTGCGAAAAGTGGTTTTTCCACACTAATACAAGTGCAAAAGTGGTTTCCTGCACCAACACAAGTGCGAAAAGTGGTTTTTCAACACTAACACAAGTGCGAAAAGTGGTTTTTCAACACTAACACAAGTGCGAAAAGTGGTTTTTCAACACTAATACAAGTGCAAAAGTGGTTTCCTGTACCAACACAAGTGCGAAAAGTGGTTTTTGAACACTAACACAGGTGCGAAAAGTGGTTTTTCAACACTAACACAAATGCGAAAAGTGGTTTTTCAACACTAACCCAAGTGCAAAAAGTGGTTTTTCAACACTAACACAAGTGCAAAAAGTGGTTTTTCAACACTATCACAAGTGCAAAAAGTGGTTTTTCAACACTAACACAAGTGCGAAAAGTGGTTTTTCAACACTATCCAAGTGCAAAAAGTATTTTTTCCACACTAATACAAGTGCAAAAGTGGTTTCCTGCACCAACACAAGTGCAAAAAGTGGTTTTTCAACACTAACACAAGTGCGAAAAGTGGTTTTTCAATACTAACACAAGTGCGAAAAGTGGTTTTTGCACACTAATACAAGTGCAAAAGTGGTTTCCTGCACCAACACAACTGCGAAAAGTGGTTTTTCAACACTAACACAAGTGCGAAAAGTGGTTTTTCAACAATAACACAAGTGTGAAAAGTGGTTTTTCCACACTAATACAAGTGCAAAAGTGGTTTCCTGCACCAACACAAGTGCGAAAGTGGTTTTTCAACACTAACACCGGTGCAAAAAGTGGTTTTTCAACACTAACACAAGTGCGAAAAGTGGTTTTTCCACACTAATACAAGTGCAAAAGTGGTTTCCTGCACAAACACAAGTGCGAAAAGTGGTTTTTCAACACTAACACAAGTGCGAAAAGTGGTTTTTCAACACTAACACAAGTGTGAAAAGTGGTTTTTCCTCACTATCACAAGTGCAAAAAGTGTTTTTTGCACACTAATACAAGTGCAAAAGTGGTTTCCTGCACCAACACAAGTGCAAAAAGTGGTTTTTCAACACTAACACAAGTGCGAAAAGTGGTTTTTCAATACTAACACAAGTGCAAAAAGTGGTTTTTGCACACTAATACAAGTGCAAAAGTGGTTTCCTGCACCAACACAAGTGCGAAAAGTGGTTTTTCAACACTAACACAAGTGCGAAAAGTGGTTTTTCAACAATAACACAAGTGCGAAAAGTGGTTTTTCCACACTAATACAAGTGCAAAAGTGGTTTCCTGCACCAACACAAGTGCGAAAAGTGGTTTTTCAACACTAACACAAGTGCGAAAAGTGGTTTTTCAACACTATCACAAGTGCAAAAAGTGTTTTTTCCACACTAATACAAATGCAAAAGTGGTTTCCTGCACCAACACAAGTGCGAAAAGTGGTTTTTCAACACTTACACAAGTGCGAAACGTGGTTTTTCAACACTATCACAAGTGCAAAAAGTGCTTTTTCCACACTAATACAAGTGCAAAAGTGGTTTCCTGCACCAACACAAGTGCGAAAAGTGGTTTTTCAACACTAACACAAGTGCGAAAAGTGGTTTTTCAACAATAACAGAAGTGCGAAAAGTGGTTTTTCCACACTAATACAAGTGCAAAAGTGGTTTCCTGCACCAACACCAGTGCGAAAAGTGGTTTTTCAACACTAACACAAGTGCGAAAAGTGGTTTTTCAACAATAACAGAAGTGCGAAAAGTGGTTTTTCCACACTAATACAAGTGCAAAAGTGGTTTCCTGCACCAACACAAGTGCGAAAAGTGGTTTTTCAACACTATCACAAGTGCGAAAAGTGGTTTTTACACACTAACACAAGTGCAAAAGTGGTTTCCTGCACCAACACAAGTGCGAAAAGTGGTTTTTCAACATTAACACAAGTGCAAAAAGTGGTTTTTCAACACTAATACAAGTGCAAAAGTGGTTTCCTGCACCAACACAAGTGCGAAAAGTGGTTTTTCAACACTAACACAAGTGCGAAAAGTGATTTTTCAACACTATCACAAGTGCAAAAAGTGGTTTTTCAACACTAACACAAGTGCAAAAAGTGGTTTTTCCACACTAATACAAGTGCAAAAGTGGTTTCCTGCACCAACACAAGTGCAAAAAGTGGTTTTTCAACACTAACACAAGTGCGAAAAGTGGTTTTTCAACACTATCACAAGTGCAAAAAGTGTTTTTTCCACACTAATACAAATGCAAAAGTGGTTTCCTGCACCAACACAAGTGCGAAAAGTGGTTTTTCAACACTTACACAAGTGCGAAACGTGGTTTTTCAACACTATCACAAGTGCAAAAAGTGTTTTTTCCACACTAATACAAGTGCAAAAGTGGTTTCCTGCACCAACACAAGTGCGAAAAGTGGTTTTTCAACACTAACACAAGTGCGAAAAGTGGTTTTTCAACAATAACAGAAGTGCGAAAAGTGGTTTTTCCACACTAATACAAGTGCAAAAGTGGTTTCCTGCACCAACACCAGTGCGAAAAGTGGTTTTTCAACACTAACACAAGTGCGAAAAGTGGTTTTTCAACAATAACAGAAGTGCGAAAAGTGGTTTTTCCACACTAATACAAGTGCAAAAGTGGTTTCCTGCACCAACACAAGTGCGAAAAGTGGTTTTTCAACACTATCACAAGTGCGAAAAGTGGTTTTTCAACACTAACACAAGTGCAAAAGTGGTTTCCTGCACCAACACAAGTGCGAAAAGTGGTTTTTCAACACTAACACAAGTGCAAAAAGTGGTTTTTCAACACTATCACAAGTGCAAAAAGTGTTTTTTCCACACTAATACAAGTGCAAAAGTGGTTTCCTGCACCAACACAAGTGCGAAAAGTGGTTTTTCAACACTAACACAAGTGCGAAATGTGGTTTTTCAACACTATCACAAGTGCAAAAATTGTTTTTTCCACACTAATGCAAGTGCAAAAGTGGTTTCCTGCACCAACACAAGTGCGAAAAGTGGTTTTTCAACACTAACACAAGTGCGAAAAGCGGTTTTTCAACACTAACACAAGTGCGAAAAGTGTTTTTTCCACAATAATACAAGTGCAAAAGTGGTTTCCTGCACCAACACAAGTGCGAAAAGTGGTTTTTCAACACTAACACAAGTGCGAAAAGTGATTTTTCAACACTATCACAAGTGCAAAAAGTGGTTTTTCAACACTAACACAAGTGCAAAAAGTGGTTTTTCCACACTAATACAAGTGCAAAAGTGGTTTCCTGCACCAACACAAGTGCAAAAAGTGGGTTTTCAACACTAACACAAGGGCGAAAAGTGGTTTTTCAACACTAACACAAGTGCGAAAAGTGGTTTTTCAACACTATCACAAGTGCAAAAAGTGTTTTTTCCACACTAATACAAGTGCAAAAGTGGTTTCCTGCACCAACACAAGTGCAAAAGTGGTTTCCTGCACCAACACAAGTGCGAAAAGTGGTTTTTCAACACTAACACAAGTGCGAAAAGTGGTTTTTCAACAATAACACAAGTGCGAAAAGTGGTTTTTCCACACTAATACAAGTGCAAAAGTGGTTTCCTGCACCAACACAAGTGCGAAAAGTGGTTTTTCAACACTAACACAAGTGCGAAAAGTGGTTTTTCAACACTAACACAAGTGCGAAAAGTGTTTTTTCAACACTAATACAAATGCAAAAGTGGTTTCCTGTACCAACACAAGTGCGAAAAGTGGTTTTTGAACACTAACACAGGTGCGAAAAGTGGTTTTTCAACACTAACACAAATGCGAAAAGTGGTTTTTCAACACTAACCCAAGTGCAAAAAGTGGTTTTTCAACACTAACACAAGTGCAAAAAGTGGTTTTTCAACACTATCACAAGTGCAAAAAGTGGTTTTTCAACACTAATACAAGTGCGAAAAGTGGTTTTTCAACACTATCACAAGTGCAAAAAGTGTTTTTTCCACACTAATACAAGTGCAAAAGTGGTTTCTTGCACCAACACAAGTGCAAAAAGTGGTTTTTCAACACTAACACAAGTGCGAAAAGTGGTTTTTCAATACTAACACAAGTGCGAAAAGTGGTTTTTGCACACTAATACAAGTGCAAAAGTGGTTTCCTGCACCAACACAAGTGTGAAAAGTGGTTTTTCAACACCAACACAAGTGCGAAAAGTGGTTTTTCAACAATAACACAAGTGCGAAAAGTGGTTTTTCCACACTAATACAAGTGCAAAAGTGGTTTCCTGCACCAACACAAGTGCGAAAGTGGTTTTTCAACACTAGCACAAGTGCAAAAAGTGGTTTTTCAACACTAACACAAGTGCGAAAAGTGGTTTTTCCACACTAATACAAGTGCAAAAGTGGTTTCCTGCACAAACACAAGTGCGAAAAGTGGTTTTTCAACACTAACACAAGTGCGAAAAGTGGTTTTTCAACACTAACACAAGTGCGAAAAGTGGTTTTTCAACACTATCACAAGTGCAAAAAGTGTTTTTTGCACACTAATACAAGTGCAAAAGTGGTTTCCTGCACCAACACAAGTGCGAAAAGTGGTTTTTCAACACTAACACAAGTGCGAAAAGTGGTTTTTCAACAATAACAGAAGTGCGAAAAGTGGTTTTTCCACACTAATACAAGTGCAAAAGTGGTTTCCTGCACCAACACCAGTGCGAAAAGTGGTTTTTCAACACTAACACAAGTGCGAAAAGTGGTTTTTCAACAATAACAGAAGTGCGAAAAGTGGTTTTTCCACACTAATACAAGTGCAAAAGTGGTTTCCTGCACCAACACAAGTGCGAAAAGTGGTTTTTCAACACTATCACAAGTGCGAAAAGTGGTTTTTACACACTAACACAAGTGCAAAAGTGGTTTCCTGCACCAACACAAGTGCGAAAAGTGGTTTTTCAACATTAACACAAGTGCAAAAAGTGGTTTTTCAACACTAATACAAGTGCAAAAGTGGTTTCCTGCACCAACACAAGTGCGAAAAGTGGTTTTTCAACACTAACACAAGTGCGAAAAGTGATTTTTCAACACTATCACAAGTGCAAAAAGTGGTTTTTCAACACTAACACAAGTGCAAAAAGTGGTTTTTCCACACTAATACAAGTGCAAAAGTGGTTTCCTGCACCAACACAAGTGCAAAAAGTGGTTTTTCAACACTAACACAAGTGCGAAAAGTGGTTTTTCAACACTATCACAAGTGCAAAAAGTGTTTTTTCCACACTAATACAAATGCAAAAGTGGTTTCCTGCACCAACACAAGTGCGAAAAGTGGTTTTTCAACACTTACACAAGTGCGAAACGTGGTTTTTCAACACTATCACAAGTGCAAAAAGTGTTTTTTCCACACTAATACAAGTGCAAAAGTGGTTTCCTGCACCAACACAAGTGCGAAAAGTGGTTTTTCAACACTAACACAAGTGCGAAAAGTGGTTTTTCAACAATAACAGAAGTGCGAAAAGTGGTTTTTCCACACTAATACAAGTGCAAAAGTGGTTTCCTGCACCAACACCAGTGCGAAAAGTGGTTTTTCAACACTAACACAAGTGCGAAAAGTGGTTTTTCAACAATAACAGAAGTGCGAAAAGTGGTTTTTCCACACTAATACAAGTGCAAAAGTGGTTTCCTGCACCAACACAAGTGCGAAAAGTGGTTTTTCAACACTATCACAAGTGCGAAAAGTGGTTTTTCAACACTAACACAAGTGCAAAAGTGGTTTCCTGCACCAACACAAGTGCGAAAAGTGGTTTTTCAACACTAACACAAGTGCAAAAAGTGGTTTTTCAACACTATCACAAGTGCAAAAAGTGTTTTTTCCACACTAATACAAGTGCAAAAGTGGTTTCCTGCACCAACACAAGTGCGAAAAGTGGTTTTTCAACACTAACACAAGTGCGAAATGTGGTTTTTCAACACTATCACAAGTGCAAAAATTGTTTTTTCCACACTAATGCAAGTGCAAAAGTGGTTTCCTGCACCAACACAAGTGCGAAAAGTGGTTTTTCAACACTAACACAAGTGCGAAAAGCGGTTTTTCAACACTAACACAAGTGCGAAAAGTGTTTTTTCCACAATAATACAAGTGCAAAAGTGGTTTCCTGCACCAACACAAGTGCGAAAAGTGGTTTTTCAACACTAACACAAGTGCGAAAAGTGATTTTTCAACACTATCACAAGTGCAAAAAGTGGTTTTTCAACACTAACACAAGTGCAAAAAGTGGTTTTTCCACACTAATACAAGTGCAAAAGTGGTTTCCTGCACCAACACAAGTGCAAAAAGTGGGTTTTCAACACTAACACAAGGGCGAAAAGTGGTTTTTCAACACTAACACAAGTGCGAAAAGTGGTTTTTCAACACTATCACAAGTGCAAAAAGTGTTTTTTCCACACTAATACAAGTGCAAAAGTGGTTTCCTGCACCAACACAAGTGCAAAAGTGGTTTCCTGCACCAACACAAGTGCGAAAAGTGGTTTTTCAACACTAACACAAGTGCGAAAAGTGGTTTTTCAACAATAACACAAGTGCGAAAAGTGGTTTTTCCACACTAATACAAGTGCAAAAGTGGTTTCCTGCACCAACACAAGTGCGAAAAGTGGTTTTTCAACACTAACACAAGTGCGAAAAGTGGTTTTTCAACACTAACACAAGTGCGAAAAGTGTTTTTTCAACACTAATACAAATGCAAAAGTGGTTTCCTGTACCAACACAAGTGCGAAAAGTGGTTTTTGAACACTAACACAGGTGCGAAAAGTGGTTTTTCAACACTAACACAAATGCGAAAAGTGGTTTTTCAACACTAACCCAAGTGCAAAAAGTGGTTTTTCAACACTAACACAAGTGCAAAAAGTGGTTTTTCAACACTATCACAAGTGCAAAAAGTGGTTTTTCAACACTAATACAAGTGCGAAAAGTGGTTTTTCAACACTATCACAAGTGCAAAAAGTGTTTTTTCCACACTAATACAAGTGCAAAAGTGGTTTCTTGCACCAACACAAGTGCAAAAAGTGGTTTTTCAACACTAACACAAGTGCGAAAAGTGGTTTTTCAATACTAACACAAGTGCGAAAAGTGGTTTTTGCACACTAATACAAGTGCAAAAGTGGTTTCCTGCACCAACACAAGTGTGAAAAGTGGTTTTTCAACACTAACACAAGTGCGAAAAGTGGTTTTTCAACAATAACACAAGTGCGAAAAGTGGTTTTTCCACACTAATACAAGTGCAAAAGTGGTTTCCTGCACCAACGCAAGTGCGAAAGTGGTTTTTCAACACTAGCACAAGTGCAAAAAGTGGTTTTTCAACACTAACACAAGTGCGAAAAGTGGTTTTTCCACACTAATACAAGTGCAAAAGTGGTTTCCTGCACAAACACAAGTGCGAAAAGTGGTTTTTCAACACTAACACAAGTGCGAAAAGTGGTTTTTCAACACTAACACAAGTGCGAAAAGTGGTTTTTCAACACTATCACAAGTGCAAAAAGTGTTTTTTGCACACTAATACAAGTGCAAAAGTGGTTTCCTGCACCAACACAAGTGCAAAAAGTGGTTTTTCAACACTAACACAAGTGCGAAAAGTGGTTTTTCAATACTAACACAAGTGCAAAAAGTGGTTTTTGCACACTAATACAAGTGCAAAAGTGGTTTCCTGCACCAACACAAGTGCGAAAAGTGGTTTTTCAACACTAACACAAGTGCGAAAAGTGGTTTTTCAACAATAACACAAGTGCGAAAAGTGGTTTTTCCACACTAATACAAGTGCAAAAGTGGTTTCCTGCACCAACACAAGTGCGAAAAGTGGTTTTTCAACACTAACACAAGTGCGAAAAGTGGTTTTTCAACACTATCACAAGTGCAAAAAGTGTTTTTTCCACACTAATACAAATGCAAAAGTGGTTTCCTGCACCAACACAAGTGCGAAAAGTGGTTTTTCAACACTTACACAAGTGCGAAACGTGGTTTTTCAACACTATCACAAGTGCAAAAAGTGTTTTTTCCACACTAATACAAGTGCAAAAGTGGTTTCCTGCACCAACACAAGTGCGAAAAGTGGTTTTTCAACACTAACACAAGTGCGAAAAGTGGTTTTTCAACAATTACAGAAGTGCGAAAAGTGGTTTTTCCACACTAATACAAGTGCAAAAGTGGTTTCCTGCACCAACACCAGTGCGAAAAGTGGTTTTTCAACACTAACACAAGTGCGAAAAGTGGTTTTTCAACAATAACAGAAGTGTGAAAAGTGGTTTTTCCACACTAATACAAGTGCAAAAGTGGTTTCCTGCACCAACACAAGTGCGAAAAGTGGTTTTTCAACACTATCACAAGTGCGAAAAGTGGTTTTTCAACACTAACACAAGTGCAAAAGTGGTTTCCTGCACCAACACAAGTGCGAAAAGTGGTTTTTCAACACTAACACAAGTGCAAAAAGTGGTTTTTCAACACTATCACAAGTGCAAAAAGTGTTTTTTCCACACTAATACAAGTGCAAAAGTGGTTTCCTGCACTAACACAAGTGCGAAAAGTGGTTTTTCAACACGAACACAAGTGCGAAAAGTGGTTTTTCAACACTAACACAAGTGCAAAAAGTGGTTTTTCCACACTAATACAAGTGCACAAGTGGTTTCCTGCACCAACACAAGTGCGAAAAGTGGTTTTTCAACACTAACACAAGTGCGAAATGTGGTTTTTCAACACTATCACAAGTGCAAAAATTGTTTTTCCACACTAATACAAGTGCAAAAGTGGTTTCCTGCACCAACACAAGTGCGAAAAGTGGTTTTTCAACACTAACACAAGTGCGAAAAGCGGTTTTTCAACACTAACACAAGTGCGAAAAGTGTTTTTTCCACAATAATACAAGTGCAAAAGTGGTTTCCTGCACCAACACAAGTGCGAAAAGTGGTTTTTTCAACACTAACACAAGTGCGAAAAGTGATTTTTCAACACTATCACAAGTGCAAAAAGTGGTTTTTCAACACTAACACAAGTGCAAAAAGTGGTTTTCCACACTAATACAAGTGCAAAAGTGGTTTCCTGCACCAACACAAGTGCAAAAAGTGGGTTTTCAACACTAACACAAGGGCGAAAAGTGGTTTTTCAACACTAACACAAGTGCGAAAAGTGGTTTTTCAACACTATCACAAGTGCAAAAAGTGTTTTTTCCACACTAATACAAGTGCAAAAGTGGTTTCCTGCACCAACACAAGTGCGAAAAGTGGTTTTTCAACACTAACACAAGTGCGAAAAGTGGTTTTTCAACACTATCACGAGTGCAAAAAGTGTTTTTTCCACACTAATACAAGTGCAAAAAGTGGTTTTTCCACACTAATACAAGTGCAAAAGTGGTTTCCTGCACCAACACAAGTGCAAAAAGTGGGTTTTCAACACTAACACAAGGGCGAAAAGTGGTTTTTCAACACTAACACAAGTGCGAAAAGTGGTTTTTCAACACTATCACAAGTGCAAAAAGTGTTTTTTCCACACTAATACAAGTGCAAAAGTGGTTTCCTGCACCAACACAAGTGCAAAAAGTGGTTTTTCAACACTAACACAAGTGCGAAAAGTGGTTTTTCAACACTATCACAAGTGCAAAAAGTGTTTTTTCCACACTAATACAAGTGCAAAAGTGGTTTCCTGCACCAACACAAGTGCGAAAAGTGGTTTTTCAACACTAACACAAGTGCGAAAAGTGGTTTTTCAACAATAACACAGTGCGAAAAGTGGTTTTTCCACACTAATACAAGTGCAAAAGTGGTTTCCTGCACCAACACAAGTGCGAAAAGTGGTTTTTCAACACTAACACAAGTGCGAAAAGTGGTTTTTCAACACTAACACAAGTGCGAAAAGTGGTTTTTCAACACTAATACAAGTGCAAAAGTGGTTTCCTGTACCAACACAAGTGCGAAAAGTGGTTTTTGAACACTAACACAGGTGCGAAAAGTGGTTTTTCAACACTAACACAAATGCGAAAAGTGGTTTTTCAACACTAACCCAAGTGCAAAAAGTGGTTTTTCAACACTAACACAAGTGCAAAAAGTGGTTTTTCAACACTATCACAAGTGCAAAAAGTGGTTTTTCAACACTAACACAAGTGCGAAAAGTGGTTTTTCAACACTATCCAAGTGCAAAAAGTATTTTTTCCACACTAATACAAGTGCAAAAGTGGTTTCCTGCACCAACACAAGTGCAAAAAGTGGTTTTTCAACACTAACACAAGTGCGAAAAGTGGTTTTTCAATACTAACACAAGTGCGAAAAGTGGTTTTTGCACACTAATACAAGTGCAAAAGTGGTTTCCTGCACCAACACAAGTGCGAAAAGTGGTTTTTCAACACTAACACAAGTGCGAAAAGTGGTTTTTCAACAATAACACAAGTGCGAAAAGTGGTTTTTCCACACTAATACAAGTGCAAAAGTGGTTTCCTGCACCAACACAAGTGCGAAAGTGGTTTTTCAACACTAACACCGGTGCAAAAAGTGGTTTTTCAACACTAACACAAGTGCGAAAAGTGGTTTTTCCACACTAATACAAGTGCAAAAGTGGTTTCCTGCACAAACACAAGTGCGAAAAGTGGTTTTTCAACACTAACACAAGTGCGAAAAGTGGTTTTTCAACACTAACACAAGTGCGAAAAGTGGTTTTTCCTCACTATCACAAGTGCAAAAAGTGTTTTTTGCACACTAATACAAGTGCAAAAGTGGTTTCCTGCACCAACACAAGTGCAAAAAGTGGTTTTTCAACACTAACACAAGTGCGAAAAGTGGTTTTTCAATACTAACACAAGTGCAAAAAGTGGTTTTTGCACACTAATACAAGTGCAAAAGTGGTTTCCTGCACCAACACAAGTGCGAAAAGTGGTTTTTCAACACTAACACAAGTGCGAAAAGTGGTTTTTCAACAATAACACAAGTGCGAAAAGTGGTTTTTCCACACTAATACAAGTGCAAAAGTGGTTTCCTGCACCAACACAAGTGCGAAAAGTGGTTTTTCAACACTAACACAAGTGCGAAAAGTGGTTTTTCAACACTATCACAAGTGCAAAAAGTGTTTTTTCCACACTAATACAAATGCAAAAGTGGTTTCCTGCACCAACACAAGTGCGAAAAGTGGTTTTTCAACACTTACACAAGTGCGAAACGTGGTTTTTCAACACTATCACAAGTGCAAAAAGTGCTTTTTCCACACTAATACAAGTGCAAAAGTGGTTTCCTGCACCAACACAAGTGCGAAAAGTGGTTTTTCAACACTAACACAAGTGCGAAAAGTGGTTTTTCAACAATAACAGAAGTGCGAAAAGTGGTTTTTCCACACTAATACAAGTGCAAAAGTGGTTTCCTGCACCAACACCAGTGCGAAAAGTGGTTTTTCAACACTAACACAAGTGCGAAAAGTGGTTTTTCAACAATAACAGAAGTGCGAAAAGTGGTTTTTCCACACTAATACAAGTGCAAAAGTGGTTTCCTGCACCAACACAAGTGCGAAAAGTGGTTTTTCAACATTAACACAAGTGCAAAAAGTGGTTTTTCAACACTAATACAAGTGCAAAAGTGGTTTCCTGCACCAACACAAGTGCGAAAAGTGGTTTTTCAACACTAACACAAGTGCGAAAAGTGATTTTTCAACACTATCACAAGTGCAAAAAGTGGTTTTTCAACACTAACACAAGTGCAAAAAGTGGTTTTTCCACACTAATACAAGTGCAAAAGTGGTTTCCTGCACCAACACAAGTGCAAAAAGTGGTTTTTCAACACTAACACAAGTGCGAAAAGTGGTTTTTCAACACTATCACAAGTGCAAAAAGTGTTTTTTCCACACTAATACAAATGCAAAAGTGGTTTCCTGCACCAACACAAGTGCGAAAAGTGGTTTTTCAACACTTACACAAGTGCGAAACGTGGTTTTTCAACACTATCACAAGTGCAAAAAGTGTTTTTTCCACACTAATACAAGTGCAAAAGTGGTTTCCTGCACCAACACAAGTGCGAAAAGTGGTTTTTCAACACTAACACAAGTGCGAAAAGTGGTTTTTCAACAATAACAGAAGTGCGAAAAGTGGTTTTTCCACACTAATACAAGTGCAAAAGTGGTTTCCTGCACCAACACCAGTGCGAAAAGTGGTTTTTCAACACTAACACAAGTGCGAAAAGTGGTTTTTCAACAATAACAGAAGTGCGAAAAGTGGTTTTTCCACACTAATACAAGTGCAAAAGTGGTTTCCTGCACCAACACAAGTGCGAAAAGTGGTTTTTCAACACTATCACAAGTGCGAAAAGTGGTTTTTCAACACTAACACAAGTGCAAAAGTGGTTTCCTGCACCAACACAAGTGCGAAAAGTGGTTTTTCAACACTAACACAAGTGCAAAAAGTGGTTTTTCAACACTATCACAAGTGCAAAAAGTGTTTTTTCCACACTAATACAAGTGCAAAAGTGGTTTCCTGCACCAACACAAGTGCGAAAAGTGGTTTTTCAACACTAACACAAGTGCGAAATGTGGTTTTTCAACACTATCACAAGTGCAAAAATTGTTTTTTCCACACTAATGCAAGTGCAAAAGTGGTTTCCTGCACCAACACAAGTGCGAAAAGTGGTTTTTCAACACTAACACAAGTGCGAAAAGCGGTTTTTCAACACTAACACAAGTGCGAAAAGTGTTTTTTCCACAATAATACAAGTGCAAAAGTGATTTCCTGCACCAACACAAGTGCGAAAAGTGGTTTTTCAACACTAACACAAGTGCGAAAAGTGATTTTTCAACACTATCACAAGTGCAAAAAGTGGTTTTTCAACACTAACACAAGTGCAAAAAGTGGTTTTTCACACTAATACAAGTGCAAAAGTGGTTTCCTGCACCAACACAAGTGCAAAAAGTGGGTTTTCAACACTAACACAAGGGCGAAAAGTGGTTTTTCAACACTAACACAAGTGCGAAAAGTGGTTTTTCAACACTATCACAAGTGCAAAAAGTGTTTTTTCCACACTAATACAAGTGCAAAAGTGGTTTCCTGCACCAACACAAGTGCAAAAGTGGTTTCCTGCACCAACACAAGTGCGAAAAGTGGTTTTTCAACACTAACACAAGTGCGAAAAGTGGTTTTTCAACAATAACACAAGTGCGAAAAGTGGTTTTTCCACACTAATACAAGTGCAAAAGTGGTTTCCTGCACCAACACAAGTGCGAAAAGTGGTTTTTCAACACTAACACAAGTGCGAAAAGTGGTTTTTCAACACTAACACAAGTGCGAAAAGTGTTTTTTCAACACTAATACAAATGCAAAAGTGGTTTCCTGTACCAACACAAGTGCGAAAAGTGGTTTTTGAACACTAACACAGGTGCGAAAAGTGGTTTTTCAACACTAACACAAATGCGAAAAAGTGGTTTTTCAACACTAACCCAAGTGCAAAAAGTGGTTTTTCAACACTAACACAAGTGCAAAAAGTGGTTTTTCAACACTATCACAAGTGCAAAAAGTGGTTTTTCAACACTAATACAAGTGCGAAAAGTGGTTTTTCAACACTATCACAAGTGCAAAAAGTGTTTTTTCCACACTAATACAAGTGCAAAAGTGGTTTCTTGCACCAACACAAGTGCAAAAAGTGGTTTTTCAACACTAACACAGTGCGAAAAGTGGTTTTTCAATACTAACACAAGTGCGAAAAGTGGTTTTTGCACACTAATACAAGTGCAAAAGTGGTTTCCTGCACCAACACAAGTGTGAAAAGTGGTTTTTCAACACTAACACAAGTGCGAAAAGTGGTTTTTCAACAATAACACAAGTGCGAAAAGTGGTTTTTCCACACTAATACAAGTGCAAAAGTGGTTTCCTGCACCAACACAAGTGCGAAAGTGGTTTTTCAACACTAGCACAAGTGCAAAAAGTGGTTTTTCAACACTAACACAAGTGCGAAAAGTGGTTTTTCCACACTAATACAAGTGCAAAAGTGGTTTCCTGCACAAACACAAGTGCGAAAAGTGGTTTTTCAACACTAACACAAGTGCGAAAAGTGGTTTTTCAACACTAACACAAGTGCGAAAAGTGGTTTTTCAACACTATCACAAGTGCAAAAAGTGTTTTTTGCACACTAATACAAGTGCAAAAGTGGTTTCCTGCACCAACACAAGTGCGAAAAGTGGTTTTTCAACACTAACACAAGTGTGAAAAGTGGTTTTTCAACAATAACAGAAGTGCGAAAAGTGGTTTTTCCACACTAATACAAGTGCAAAAGTGGTTTCCTGCACCAACACCAGTGCGAAAAGTGGTTTTTCAACACTAACACAAGTGCGAAAAGTGGTTTTTCAACAATAACAGAAGTGCGAAAAGTGGTTTTTCCACACTAATACAAGTGCAAAAGTGGTTTCCTGCACCAACACAAGTGCGAAAAGTGGTTTTTCAACACTATCACAAGTGCGAAAAGTGGTTTTTACACACTAACACAAGTGCAAAAGTGGTTTCCTGCACCAACACAAGTGCGAAAAGTGGTTTTTCAACATTAACACAAGTGCAAAAAGTGGTTTTTCAACACTAATACAAGTGCAAAAGTGGTTTCCTGCACCAACACAAGTGCGAAAAGTGGTTTTTCAACACTAACACAAGTGCGAAAAGTGATTTTTCAACACTATCACAAGTGCAAAAAGTGGTTTTTCAACACTAACACAAGTGCAAAAAGTGGTTTTTCCACACTAATACAAGTGCAAAAGTGGTTTCCTGCACCAACACAAGTGCAAAAAGTGGTTTTTCAACACTAACACAAGTGCGAAAAGTGGTTTTTCAACACTATCACAAGTGCAAAAAGTGTTTTTTCCACACTAATACAAATGCAAAAGTGGTTTCCTGCACCAACACAAGTGCGAAAAGTGGTTTTTCAACACTTACACAAGTGCGAAACGTGGTTTTTCAACACTATCACAAGTGCAAAAAGTGTTTTTTCCACACTAATACAAGTGCAAAAGTGGTTTCCTGCACCAACACAAGTGCGAAAAGTGGTTTTTCAACACTAACACAAGTGCGAAAAGTGGTTTTTCAACAATAACAGAAGTGCGAAAAGTGGTTTTTCCACACTAATACAAGTGCAAAAGTGGTTTCCTGCACCAACACCAGTGCGAAAAGTGGTTTTTCAACACTAACACAAGTGCGAAAAGTGGTTTTTCAACAATAACAGAAGTGCGAAAAGTGGTTTTTCCACACTAATACAAGTGCAAAAGTGGTTTCCTGCACCAACACAAGTGCGAAAAGTGGTTTTTCAACACTATCACAAGTGCGAAAAGTGGTTTTTCAACACTAACACAAGTGCAAAAGTGGTTTCCTGCACCAACACAAGTGCGAAAAGTGGTTTTTCAACACTAACACAAGTGCAAAAAGTGGTTTTTCAACACTATCACAAGTGCAAAAAGTGTTTTTTCCACACTAATACAAGTGCAAAAGTGGTTTCCTGCACCAACACAAGTGCGAAAAGTGGTTTTTCAACACTAACACAAGTGCGAAATGTGGTTTTTCAACACTATCACAAGTGCAAAAATTGTTTTTTCCACACTAATGCAAGTGCAAAAGTGGTTTCCTGCACCAACACAAGTGCGAAAAGTGGTTTTTCAACACTAACACAAGTGCGAAAAGCGGTTTTTCAACACTAACACAAGTGCGAAAAGTGTTTTTTCCACAATAATACAAGTGCAAAAGTGGTTTCCTGCACCAACACAAGTGCGAAAAGTGGTTTTTCAACACTAACACAAGTGCGAAAAGTGATTTTTCAACACTATCACAAGTGCAAAAAGTGGTTTTTCAACACTAACACAAGTGCAAAAAGTGGTTTTTCCACACTAATACAAGTGCAAAAGTGGTTTCCTGCACCAACACAAGTGCAAAAAGTGGGTTTTCAACACTAACACAAGGGCGAAAAGTGGTTTTTCAACACTAACACAAGTGCGAAAAGTGGTTTTTCAACACTATCACAAGTGCAAAAAGTGTTTTTTCCACACTAATACAAGTGCAAAAGTGGTTTCCTGCACCAACACAAGTGCAAAAGTGGTTTCCTGCACCAACACAAGTGCGAAAAGTGGTTTTTCAACACTAACACAAGTGCGAAAAGTGGTTTTTCAACAATAACACAAGTGCGAAAAGTGGTTTTTCCACACTAATACAAGTGCAAAAGTGGTTTCCTGCACCAACACAAGTGCGAAAAGTGGTTTTTCAACACTAACACAAGTGCGAAAAGTGGTTTTTCAACACTAACACAAGTGCGAAAAGTGTTTTTTCAACACTAATACAAATGCAAAAGTGGTTTCCTGTACCAACACAAGTGCGAAAAGTGGTTTTTGAACACTAACACAGGTGCGAAAAGTGGTTTTTCAACACTAACACAAATGCGAAAAGTGGTTTTTCAACACTAACCCAAGTGCAAAAAGTGGTTTTTCAACACTAACACAAGTGCAAAAAGTGGTTTTTCAACACTATCACAAGTGCAAAAAGTGGTTTTTCAACACTAATACAAGTGCGAAAAGTGGTTTTTCAACACTATCACAAGTGCAAAAAGTGTTTTTTCCACACTAATACAAGTGCAAAAGTGGTTTCTTGCACCAACACAAGTGCAAAAAGTGGTTTTTCAACACTAACACAAGTGCGAAAAGTGGTTTTTCAATACTAACACAAGTGCGAAAAGTGGTTTTTGCACACTAATACAAGTGCAAAAGTGGTTTCCTGCACCAACACAAGTGTGAAAAGTGGTTTTTCAACACTAACACAAGTGCGAAAAGTGGTTTTTCAACAATAACACAAGTGCGAAAAGTGGTTTTTCCACACTAATACAAGTGCAAAAGTGGTTTCCTGCACCAACACAAGTGCGAAAGTGGTTTTTCAACACTAGCACAAGTGCAAAAAGTGGTTTTTCAACACTAACACAAGTGCGAAAAGTGGTTTTTCCACACTAATACAAGTGCAAAAGTGGTTTCCTGCACAAACACAAGTGCGAAAAGTGGTTTTTCAACACTAACACAAGTGTGAAAAGTGGTTTTTCAACACTAACACAAGTGCGAAAAGTGGTTTTTCAACACTATCACAAGTGCAAAAAGTGTTTTTTGCACACTAATACAAGTGCAAAAGTGGTTTCCTGCACCAACACAAGTGCGAAAAGTGGTTTTTCAACACTAACACAAGTGCGAAAAGTGGTTTTTCAACAATAACAGAAGTGCGAAAAGTGGTTTTTCCACACTAATACAAGTGCAAAAGTGGTTTCCTGCACCAACACCAGTGCGAAAAGTGGTTTTTCAACACTAACACAAGTGCGAAAAGTGGTTTTTCAACAATAACAGAAGTGCAAAAAGTGGTTTTTCCACACTAATACAAGTGCAAAAGTGGTTTCCTGCACCAACACAAGTGCGAAAAGTGGTTTTTCAACACTATCACAAGTGCGAAAAGTGGTTTTTACACACTAACACAAGTGCAAAAGTGGTTTCCTGCACCAACACAAGTGCGAAAAGTGGTTTTTCAACATTAACACAAGTGCAAAAAGTGGTTTTTCAACACTAATACAAGTGCAAAAGTGGTTTCCTGCACCAACACAAGTGCGAAAAGTGGTTTTTCAACACTAACACAAGTGCGAAAAGTGATTTTTCAACACTATCACAAGTGCAAAAAGTGGTTTTTCAACACTAACACAAGTGCAAAAAGTGGTTTTTCCACACTAATACAAGTGCAAAAGTGGTTTCCTGCACCAACACAAGTGCAAAAAGTGGTTTTTCAACACTAACACAAGTGCGAAAAGTGGTTTTTCAACACTATCACAAGTGCAAAAAGTGTTTTTTCCACACTAATACAAATGCAAAAGTGGTTTCCTGCACCAACACAAGTGCGAAATGTGGTTTTTCAACACTTACACAAGTGCGAAACGTGGTTTTTCAACACTATCACAAGTGCAAAAAGTGTTTTTTCCACACTAATACAAGTGCAAAAGTGGTTTCCTGCACCAACACAAGTGCGAAAAGTGGTTTTTCAACACTAACACAAGTGCGAAAAGTGGTTTTTCAACAATAACAGAAGTGCGAAAAGTGGTTTTTCCACACTAATACAAGTGCAAAAGTGGTTTCCTGCACCAACACCAGTGCGAAAAGTGGTTTTTCAACACTAACACAAGTGCGAAAAGTGGTTTTTCAACAATAACAGAAGTGCGAAAAGTGGTTTTTCCACACTAATACAAGTGCAAAAGTGGTTTCCTGCACCAACACAAGTGCGAAAAGTGGTTTTTCAACACTATCACAAGTGCGAAAAGTGGTTTTTCAACACTAACACAAGTGCAAAAGTGGTTTCCTGCACCAACACAAGTGCGAAAAGTGGTTTTTCAACACTAACACAAGTGCAAAAAGTGGTTTTTCAACACTATCACAAGTGCAAAAAGTGTTTTTTCCACACTAATACAAGTGCAAAAGTGGTTTCCTGCACCAACACAAGTGCGAAAAGTGGTTTTTCAACACTAACACAAGTGCGAAATGTGGTTTTTCAACACTATCACAAGTGCAAAAATTGTTTTTTCCACACTAATGCAAGTGCAAAAGTGGTTTCCTGCACCAACACAAGTGCGAAAAGTGGTTTTTCAACACTAACACAAGTGCGAAAAGCGGTTTTTCAACACTAACACAAGTGCGAAAAGTGTTTTTTCCACAATAATACAAGTGCAAAAGTGGTTTCCTGCACCAACACAAGTGCGAAAAGTGGTTTTTCAACACTAACACAAGTGCGAAAAGCGGTTTTTCAACACTAACACAAGTGCGAAAAGTGTTTTTTCCACAATAATACAAGTGCAAAAGTGGTTTCCTGCACCAACACAAGTGCGAAAAGTGGTTTTTCAACACTAACACAAGTGCGAAAAGTGATTTTTCAACACTATCACAAGTGCAAAAAGTGGTTTTTCAACACTAACACAAGTGCAAAAAGTGGTTTTTCCACACTAATACAAGTGCAAAAGTGGTTTCCTGCACCAACACAAGTGCAAAAAGTGGGTTTTCAACACTAACACAAGGGCGAAAAGTGGTTTTTCAACACTAACACAAGTGCGAAAAGTGGTTTTTCAACACTATCACAAGTGCAAAAAGTGTTTTTTCCACACTAATACAAGTGCAAAAGTGGTTTCCTGCACCAACACAAGTGCAAAAGTGGTTTCCTGCACCAACACAAGTGCGAAAAGTGGTTTTTCAACACTAACACAAGTGCGAAAAGTGGTTTTTCAACAATAACACAAGTGCGAAAAGTGGTTTTTCCACACTAATACAAGTGCAAAAGTGGTTTCCTGCACCAACACAAGTGCGAAAAGTGGTTTTTCAACACTAACACAAGTGCGAAAAGTGGTTTTTCAACACTAACACAAGTGCGAAAAGTGTTTTTTCAACACTAATACAAATGCAAAAGTGGTTTCCTGTACCAACACAAGTGCGAAAAGTGGTTTTTGAACACTAACACAGGTGCGAAAAGTGGTTTTTCAACACTAACACAAATGCGAAAAGTGGTTTTTCAACACTAACCCAAGTGCAAAAAGTGGTTTTTCAACACTAACACAAGTGCAAAAAGTGGTTTTTCAACACTATCACAAGTGCAAAAAGTGGTTTTTCAACACTAATACAAGTGCGAAAAGTGGTTTTTCAACACTATCACAAGTGCAAAAAGTGTTTTTTCCACACTAATACAAGTGCAAAAGTGGTTTCTTGCACCAACACAAGTGCAAAAAGTGGTTTTTCAACACTAACACAAGTGCGAAAAGTGGTTTTTCAATACTAACACAAGTGCGAAAAGTGGTTTTTGCACACTAATACAAGTGCAAAAGTGGTTTCCTGCACCAACACAAGTGTGAAAAGTGGTTTTTCAACACTAACACAAGTGCGAAAAGTGGTTTTTCAACAATAACACAAGTGCGAAAAGTGGTTTTCCACACTAATACAAGTGCAAAAGTGGTTTCCTGCACCAACACAAGTGCGAAAGTGGTTTTTCAACACTAGCACAAGTGCAAAAAGTGGTTTTTCAACACTAACACAAGTGCGAAAAGTGGTTTTTCCACACTAATACAAGTGCAAAAGTGGTTTCCTGCACAAACACAAGTGCGAAAAGTGGTTTTTCAACACTAACACAAGTGCGAAAAGTGGTTTTTCAACACTAACACAAGTGCGAAAAGTGGTTTTTCAACACTATCACAAGTGCAAAAAGTGTTTTTTGCACACTAATACAAGTGCAAAAGTGGTTTCCTGCACCAACACAAGTGCAAAAAGTGGTTTTTCAACACTAACACAAGTGCGAAAAGTGGTTTTTCAATACTAACACAAGTGCAAAAAGTGGTTTTTGCACACTAATACAAGTGCAAAAGTGGTTTCCTGCACCAACACAAGTGCGAAAAGTGGTTTTTCAACACTAACACAAGTGCGAAAAGTGGTTTTTCAACACTATCACAAGTGCAAAAAGTGTTTTTTCCACACTAATACAAATGCAAAAGTGGTTTCCTGCACCAACACAAGTGCGAAAAGTGGTTTTTCAACACTTACACAAGTGCGAAACGTGGTTTTTCAACACTATCACAAGTGCAAAAAGTGTTTTTTCCACACTAATACAAGTGCAAAAGTGGTTTCCTGCACCAACACAAGTGCGAAAAGTGGTTTTTCAACACTAACACAAGTGCGAAAAGTGGTTTTTCAACAATTACAGAAGTGCGAAAAGTGGTTTTTCCACACTAATACAAGTGCAAAAGTGGTTTCCTGCACCAACACCAGTGCGAAAAGTGGTTTTTCAACACTAACACAAGTGCGAAAAGTGGTTTTTCAACAATAACAGAAGTGTGAAAAGTGGTTTTTCCACACTAATACAAGTGCAAAAGTGGTTTCCTGCACCAACACAAGTGCGAAAAGTGGTTTTTCAACACTATCACAAGTGCGAAAAGTGGTTTTTCAACACTAACACAAGTGCAAAAGTGGTTTCCTGCACCAACACAAGTGCGAAAAGTGGTTTTTCAACACTAACACAAGTGCAAAAAGTGGTTTTTCAACACTATCACAAGTGCAAAAAGTGTTTTTTCCACACTAATACAAGTGCAAAAGTGGTTTCCTGCACTAACACAAGTGCGAAAAGTGGTTTTTCAACATGAACACAAGTGCGAAAAGTGGTTTTTCAACACTAACACAAGTGCAAAAAGTGGTTTTTCCACACTAATACAAGTGCACAAGTGGTTTCCTGCACCAACACAAGTGCGAAAAGTGGTTTTTCAACACTAACACAAGTGCGAAATGTGGTTTTTCAACACTATCACAAGTGCAAAAATTGTTTTTCCACACTAATACAAGTGCAAAAGTGGTTTCCTGCACCAACACAAGTGCGAAAAGTGGTTTTTCAACACTAACACAAGTGCGAAAAGCGGTTTTTCAACACTAACACAAGTGCGAAAAGTGTTTTTTCCACAATAATACAAGTGCAAAAGTGGTTTCCTGCACCAACACAAGTGCGAAAAGTGGTTTTTTCAACACTAACACAAGTGCGAAAAGTGATTTTTCAACACTATCACAAGTGCAAAAAGTGGTTTTTCAACACTAACACAAGTGCAAAAAGTGGTTTTCCACACTAATACAAGTGCAAAAGTGGTTTCCTGCACCAACACAAGTGCAAAAAGTGGGTTTTCAACACTAACACAAGGGCGAAAAGTGGTTTTTCAACACTAACACAAGTGCGAAAAGTGGTTTTTCAACACTATCACAAGTGCAAAAAGTGTTTTTTCCACACTAATACAAGTGCAAAAGTGGTTTCCTGCACCAACACAAGTGCGAAAAGTGGTTTTTCAACACTAACACAAGTGCGAAAAGTGGTTTTTCAACACTATCACGAGTGCAAAAAGTGTTTTTTCCACACTAATACAAGTGCAAAAAGTGGTTTTTCCACACTAATACAAGTGCAAAAGTGGTTTCCTGCACCAACACAAGTGCAAAAAGTGGGTTTTCAACACTAACACAAGGGCGAAAAGTGGTTTTTCAACACTAACACAAGTGCGAAAAGTGGTTTTTCAACACTATCACAAGTGCAAAAAGTGTTTTTTCCACACTAATACAAGTGCAAAAGTGGTTTCCTGCACCAACACAAGTGCAAAAAGTGGTTTTT
Source organism: Myxine glutinosa (assembly GCF_964187855.1). Taxonomy (NCBI): domain Eukaryota; kingdom Metazoa; phylum Chordata; class Myxini; order Myxiniformes; family Myxinidae; genus Myxine; species Myxine glutinosa. Next base: position 9,018 of record NW_027617072.1, on the reverse strand, counting down.
CAACACTAACACAAGTGCGAAAAGTGGTTTTTCAACACTATCACAAGTGCAAAAAGTGTTTTTTCCACACTAATACAAGTGCAAAAGTGGTTTCCTGCACCAACACAAGTGCGAAAAGTGGTTTTTCAACACTAACACAAGTGCGAAAAGTGGTTTTTCAACAATAACACAGTGCGAAAAGTGGTTTTTCCACACTAATACAAGTGCAAAAGTGGTTTCCTGCACCAACACAAGTGCGAAAAGTGGTTTTTCAACACTAACACAAGTGCGAAAAGTGGTTTTTCAACACTAACACAAGTGCGAAAAGTGGTTTTTCAACACTAATACAAGTGCAAAAGTGGTTTCCTGTACCAACACAAGTGCGAAAAGTGGTTTTTGAACACTAACACAGGTGCGAAAAGTGGTTTTTCAACACTAACACAAATGCGAAAAGTGGTTTTTCAACACTAACCCAAGTGCAAAAAGTGGTTTTTCAACACTAACACAAGTGCAAAAAGTGGTTTTTCAACACTATCACAAGTGCAAAAAGTGGTTTTTCAACACTAACACAAGTGCGAAAAGTGGTTTTTCAACACTATCCAAGTGCAAAAAGTATTTTTTCCACACTAATACAAGTGCAAAAGTGGTTTCCTGCACCAACACAAGTGCAAAAAGTGGTTTTTCAACACTAACACAAGTGCGAAAAGTGGTTTTTCAATACTAACACAAGTGCGAAAAGTGGTTTTTGCACACTAATACAAGTGCAAAAGTGGTTTCCTGCACCAACACAAGTGCGAAAAGTGGTTTTTCAACACTAACACAAGTGCGAAAAGTGGTTTTTCAACAATAACACAAGTGCGAAAAGTGGTTTTTCCACACTAATACAAGTGCAAAAGTGGTTTCCTGCACCAACACAAGTGCGAAAGTGGTTTTTCAACACTAACACCGGTGCAAAAAGTGGTTTTTCAACACTAACACAAGTGCGAAAAGTGGTTTTTCCACACTAATACAAGTGCAAAAGTGGTTTCCTGCACAAACACAAGTGCGAAAAGTGGTTTTTCAACACTAACACAACTGCGAAAAGTGGTTTTTCAACACTAACACAAGTGCGAAAAGTGGTTTTTCCTCACTATCACAAGTGCAAAAAGTGTTTTTTGCACACTAATACAAGTGCAAAAGTGGTTTCCTGCACCAACACAAGTGCAAAAAGTGGTTTTTCAACACTAACACAAGTGCGAAAAGTGGTTTTTCAATACTAACACAAGTGCAAAAAGTGGTTTTTGCACACTAATACAAGTGCAAAAGTGGTTTCCTGCACCAACACAAGTGCGAAAAGTGGTTTTTCAACACTAACACAAGTGCGAAAAGTGGTTTTTCAACAATAACACAAGTGCAAAAAGTGGTTTTTCCACACTAATACAAGTGCAAAAGTGGTTTCCTGCACCAACACAAGTGCGAAAAGTGGTTTTTCAACACTAACACAAGTGCGAAAAGTGGTTTTTCAACACTATCACAAGTGCAAAAAGTGTTTTTTCCACACTAATACAAATGCAAAAGTGGTTTCCTGCACCAACACAAGTGCGAAAAGTGGTTTTTCAACACTTACACAAGTGCGAAACGTGGTTTTTCAACACTATCACAAGTGCAAAAAGTGCTTTTTCCACACTAATACAAGTGCAAAAGTGGTTTCCTGCACCAACACAAGTGCGAAAAGTGGTTTTTCAACACTAACACAAGTGCGAAAAGTGGTTTTTCAACAATAACAGAAGTGCGAAAAGTGGTTTTTCCACACTAATACAAGTGCAAAAGTGGTTTCCTGCACCAACACCAGTGCGAAAAGTGGTTTTTCAACACTAACACAAGTGCGAAAAGTGGTTTTTCAACAATAACAGAAGTGCGAAAAGTGGTTTTTCCACACTAATACAAGTGCAAAAGTGGTTTCCTGCACCAACACAAGTGCGAAAAGTGGTTTTTCAACACTATCACAAGTGCGAAAAGTGGTTTTTACACACTAACACAAGTGCAAAAGTGGTTTCCTGCACCAACACAAGTGCGAAAAGTGGTTTTTCAACATTAACACAAGTGCAAAAAGTGGTTTTTCAACACTAATACAAGTGCAAAAGTGGTTTCCTGCACCAACACAAGTGCGAAAAGTGGTTTTTCAACACTAACACAAGTGCGAAAAGTGATTTTTCAACACTATCACAAGTGCAAAAAGTGGTTTTTCAACACTAACACAAGTGCAAAAAGTGGTTTTTCCACACTAATACAAGTGCAAAAGTGGTTTCCTGCACCAACACAAGTGCAAAAAGTGGTTTTTCAACACTAACACAAGTGCGAAAAGTGGTTTTTCAACACTATCACAAGTGCAAAAAGTGTTTTTTCCACACTAATACAAATGCAAAAGTGGTTTCCTGCACCAACACAAGTGCAAAACGTGGTTTTTCAACACTAACACAAGTGCGAAAAGTGGTTTTTCAACACTATCACAAATGCAAAAAGTGTTTTTTCCACACTAATACAAATGCAAAAGTGGTTTCCTGCACCAACACAAGTGCGAAAAGTGGTTTTTCAACACTTACACAAGTGCGAAAAGTGGTTTTTCAACACTATCACAAGTGCAAAAAGTGTTTTTTCCACACTAATACAAATGCAAAAGTGGTTTCCTGCACCAACACAAGTGCGAAAAGTGGTTTTTCAACACTTACACAAGTGCGAAACGTGGTTTTTCAACACTATCACAAGTGCAAAAAGTGCTTTTTCCACACTAATACAAGTGCAAAAGTGGTTTCCTGCACCAACACAAGTGCGAAAAGTGGTTTTTCAACACTAACACAAGTGCGAAAAGTGGTTTTTCAACAATAACATAAGTGCGAAAAGTGGTTTTTCCACACTAATACAAGTGCAAAAGTGGTTTCCTGCACCAACACCAGTGCGAAAAGTGGTTTTTCAACACTAACACAAGTGCGAAAAGTGGTTTTTCAACAATAACAGAAGTGCGAAAAGTGGTTTTTCCACACTAATACAAGTGCAAAAGTGGTTTCCTGCACCAACACAAGTGCGAAAAGTGGTTTTTCAACACTATCACAAGTGCGAAAAGTGGTTTTTACACACTAACACAAGTGCAAAAGTGGTTTCCTGCACCAACACAAGTGCGAAAAGTGGTTTTTCAACATTAACACAAGTGCAAAAAGTGGTTTTTCAACACTAATACAAGTGCAAAAGTGGTTTCCTGCACCAACACAAGTGCGAAAAGTGGTTTTTCAACACTAACACAAGTGCGAAAAGTGATTTTTCAACACTATCACAAGTGCAAAAAGTGGTTTTTCAACACTAACACAAGTGCAAAAAGTGGTTTTTCCACACTAATACAAGTGCAAAAGTGGTTTCCTGCACAAACACAAGTGCAAAAAGTGGTTTTTCAACACTAACACAAGTGCGAAAAGTGGTTTTTCAACACTATCACAAGTGCAAAAAGTGTTTTTTCCACACTAATACAAATGCAAAAGTGGTTTCCTGCACCAACACAAGTGCGAAAAGTGGTTTTTCAACACTTACACAAGTGCGAAACGTGGTTTTTCAACACTATCACAAGTGCAAAAAGTGTTTTTTCCACACTAATACAAGTGCAAAAGTGGTTTCCTGCACCAACACAAGTGCGAAAAGTGGTTTTTCAACACTAACACAAGTGCGAAAAGTGGTTTTTCAACAATAACAGAAGTGCGAAAAGTGGTTTTTCCACACTAATACAAGTGCAAAAGTGGTTTCCTGCACCAACACCAGTGCGAAAAGTGGTTTTTCAACACTAACACAAGTGCGAAAAGTGGTTTTTCAACAATAACAGAAGTGCGAAAAGTGGTTTTTCCACACTAATACAAGTGCAAAAGTGGTTTCCTGCACCAACACAAGTGCGAAAACTGGTTTTTCAACACTATCACAAGTGCGAAAAGTGGTTTTTCAACACTAACACAAGTGCAAAAGTGGTTTCCTGCACCAACACAAGTGCGAAAAGTGGTTTTTCAACACTAACACAAGTGCAAAAAGTGGTTTTTCAACACTATCACAAGTGCAAAAAGTGTTTTTTCCACACTAATACAAGTGCAAAAGTGGTTTCCTGCACCAACACAAGTGCGAAAAGTGGTTTTTCAACACTAACACAAGTGCGAAATGTGGTTTTTCAACACTATCACAAGTGCAAAAAGTGTTTTTCCACAATAATACAAGTGCAAAAGTGGTTTCCTGCACCAACACAAGTGCGAAAAGTGGTTTTTCAACACTAACACAAGTGCGAAAAGTGATTTTTCAACACTATCACAAGTGCAAAAAGTGGTTTTTCAACACTAACACAAGTGCAAAAAGTGGTTTTTCCACACTAATACAAGTGCAAAAGTGGTTTCCTGCACCAACACAAGTGCAAAAAGTGGGTTTTCAACACTAACACAAGGGCGAAAAGTGGTTTTTCAACACTAACACAAGTGCGAAAAGTGGTTTTTCAACACTATCACAAGTGCAAAAAGTGTTTTTTCCACACTAATACAAGTGCAAAAGTGGTTTCCTGCACCAACACAAGTGCAAAAAGTGGTTTTTCAACACTAACACAAGTGCGAAAAGTGGTTTTTCAACACTATCACAAGTGCAAAAAGTGTTTTTTCCACACTAATACAAGTGCAAAAGTGGTTTCCTGCACCAACACAAGTGCGAAAAGTGGTTTTTCAACACTAACACAAGTGCGAAAAGTGGTTTTTCAACAATAACACAAGTGCGAAAAGTGGTTTTTCCACACTAATACAAGTGCAAAAGTGGTTTCCTGCACCAACACAAGTGCGAAAAGTGGTTTTTCAACACTAACACAAGTGCGAAAAGTGGTTTTTCAACACTAACACAAGTGCGAAAAGTGGTTTTTCAACACTAATACAAATGCAAAAGTGGTTTCCTGTACCAACACAAGTGCGAAAAGTGGTTTTTGAACACTAACACAGGTGCGAAAAGTGGTTTTTCAACACTAAAACAAATGCGAAAAGTGGTTTTTCAACACTAACCCAAGTGCAAAAAGTGGTTTTTCAACACTAACACAAGTGCAAAAAGTGGTTTTTCAACACTATCACAAGTGCAAAAAGTGGTTTTTCAACACTAACACAAGTGCGAAAAGTGGTTTTTCAACACTATCACAAGTGCAAAAAGTGTTTTTTCCACACTAATACAAGTGCAAAAGTGGTTTCTTGCACCAACACAAGTGCAAAAAGTGGTTTTTCAACACTAACACAAGTGCGAAAAGTGGTTTTTCAATACTAACACAAGTGCGAAAAGTGGTTTTTGCACACTAATACAAGTGCAAAAGTGGTTTCCTGCACCAACACAAGTGTGAAAAGTGGTTTTTCAACACTAACACAAGTGCGAAAAGTGGTTTTTCAACAATAACACAAGTGCGAAAAGTGGTTTTTCCACACTAATACAAGTGCAAAAGTGGTTTCCTGCACCAACACAAGTGCGAAAGTGGTTTTTCAACACTAACACAAGTGCAAAAAGTGGTTTTTCAACACTAACACAAGTGCGAAAAGTGGTTTTTCCACACTAATACAAGTGCAAAAGTGGTTTCCTGCACAAACACAAGTGCGAAAAGTGGTTTTTCAACACTAACACAAGTGCGAAAAGTGGTTTTTCAACACTAACACAAGTGCGAAAAGTGGTTTTTCAACACTATCACAAGTGCAAAAAGTGTTTTTTGCACACTAATACAAGTGCAAAAGTGGTTTCCTGCACCAACACAAGTGCAAAAAGTGGTTTTTCAACACTAACACAAGTGCGAAAAGTGGTTTTTCAATACTAACACAAGTGCAAAAAGTGGTTTTTGCACACTAATACAAGTGCAAAAGTGGTTTCCTGCACCAACACAAGTGCGAAACGTGGTTTTTCAACACTAACACAAGTGCGAAAAGTGGTTTTTCAACAATAACACAAGTGCGAAAAGTGGTTTTTCCACACTAATACAAGTGCAAAAGTGGTTTCCTGCACCAACACAAGTGCGAAAAGTGGTTTTTCAACACTAACACAAGTGCAAAAAGTGGTTTTTCAACACTATCACAAGTGCAAAAAGTGTTTTTTCCACACTAATACAAATGCAAAAGTGGTTTCCTGCACCAACACAAGTGCGAAAAGTGGTTTTTCAACACTTACACAAGTGCAAAACGTGGTTTTTCAACACTATCACAAGTGCAAAAAGTGTTTTTTCCACACTAATACAAGTGCAAAAGTGGTTTCCTGCACCAACACAAGTGCGAAAAGTGGTTTTTCAACACTAACACAAGTGCGAAAAGTGGTTTTTCAACAATTACAGAAGTGCGAAAAGTGGTTTTTCCACACTAATACAAGTGCAAAAGTGGTTTCCTGCACCAACACCAGTGCGAAAAGTGGTTTTTCAACACTAACACAAGTGCGAAAAGTGGTTTTTCAACAATAACAGAAGTGCGAAAAGTGGTTTTTCCACACTAATACAAGTGCAAAAGTGGTTTCCTGCACCAACACAAGTGCGAAAAGTGGTTTTTCAACACTATCACAAGTGCGAAAAGTGGTTTTTCAACACTAACACAAGTGCAAAAGTGGTTTCCTGCACCAACACAAGTGCGAAAAGTGGTTTTTCAACACTAACACAAGTGCAAAAAGTGGTTTTTCAACACTATCACAAGTGCAAAAAGTGTTTTTTCCACACTAATACAAGTGCAAAAGTGGTTTCCTGCACTAACACAAGTGCGAAAAGTGGTTTTTCAACACGAACACAAGTGCGAAAAGTGGTTTTTCAACACTAACACAAGTGCAAAAAGTGGTTTTTCCACACTAATACAAGTGCACAAGTGGTTTCCTGCACCAACACAAGTGCGAAAAGTGGTTTTTCAACACTAACACAAGTGCGAAATGTGGTTTTTCAACACTATCACAAGTGCAAAAATTGTTTTTCCACACTAATACAAGTGCAAAAGTGGTTTCCTGCACCAACACAAGTGCGAAAAGTGGTTTTTCAACACTAACACAAGTGCGAAAAGCGGTTTTTCAACACTAACACAAGTGCGAAACGTGGTTTTTCCACACTAATACAAGTGCAAAAGTGGTTTCCTGCACCAACACAAGTGCGAAAAGTGGTTTTTCAACACTAACACAAGTGCGAAAAGTGGTTTTCAACAATTACAGAAGTGCGAAAAGTGGTTTTTCCACACTAATACAAGTGCAAAAGTGGTTTCCTGCACCAACACCAGTGCGAAAAGTGGTTTTTCAACACTAACACAAGTGCGAAAAGTGGTTTTTCAACAATAACAGAAGTGCGAAAAGTGGTTTTTCCACACTAATACAAGTGCAAAAGTGGTTTCCTGCACCAACACAAGTGCGAAAAGTGGTTTTTCAACACTATCACAAGTGCGAAAAGTGGTTTTTCAACACTAACACAAGTGCAAAAGTGGTTTCCTGCACCAACACAAGTGCGAAAAGTGGTTTTTCAACACTAACACAAGTGCAAAAAGTGGTTTTTCAACACTATCACAAGTGCAAAAAGTGTTTTTTCCACACTAATACAAGTGCAAAAGTGGTTTCCTGCACTAACACAAGTGCGAAAAGTGGTTTTTCAACACGAACACAAGTGCGAAAAGTGGTTTTTCAACACTAACACAAGTGCAAAAAGTGGTTTTTCCACACTAATACAAGTGCACAAGTGGTTTCCTGCACCAACACAAGTGCGAAAAGTGGTTTTTCAACACTAACACAAGTGCGAAATGTGGTTTTTCAACACTATCACAAGTGCAAAAATTGTTTTTCCACACTAATACAAGTGCAAAAGTGGTTTCCTGCACCAACACAAGTGCGAAAAGTGGTTTTTCAACACTAACACAAGTGCGAAAAGCGGTTTTTCAACACTAACACAAGTGCGAAAAGTGTTTTTTCCACAATAATACAAGTGCAAAAGTGGTTTCCTGCACCAACACAAGTGCGAAAAGTGGTTTTTTCAACACTAACACAAGTGCGAAAAGTGATTTTTCAACACTATCACAAGTGCAAAAAGTGGTTTTTCAACACTAACACAAGTGCAAAAAGTGGTTTTCCACACTAATACAAGTGCAAAAGTGGTTTCCTGCACCAACACAAGTGCAAAAAGTGGGTTTTCAACACTAACACAAGGGCGAAAAGTGGTTTTTCAACACTAACACAAGTGCGAAAAGTGGTTTTTCAACACTATCACAAGTGCAAAAAGTGTTTTTTCCACACTAATACAAGTGCAAAAGTGGTTTCCTGCACCAACACAAGTGCGAAAAGTGGTTTTTCAACACTAACACAAGTGCGAAAAGTGGTTTTTCAACACTATCACAAGTGCAAAAAGTGTTTTTTCCACACTAATACAAGTGCAAAAAGTGGTTTTTCCACACTAATACAAGTGCACAAGTGGTTTCCTGCACCAACACAAGTGCGAAAAGTGGTTTTTCAACACTAACACAAGTGCGAAATGTGGTTTTTCAACACTATCACAAGTGCAAAAATTGTTTTTTCCACACTAATGCAAGTGCAAAAGTGGTTTCCTGCACCAACACAAGTGCGAAAAGTGGTTTTTCAACACTAACACAAGTGCGAAAAGCGGTTTTTCAACACTAACACAAGTGCGAAAAGTGTTTTTTCCACAATAATACAAGTGCAAAAGTGGTTTCCTGCACCAACACAAGTGCGAAAAGTGGTTTTTCAACACTAACACAAGTGCGAAAAGTGGTTTTTCAACAATAACAGAAGTGCGAAAAGTGGTTTTTCCACACTAATACAAGTGCAAAAGTGGTTTCCTGCACCAACACAAGTGCGAAAAGTGGTTTTTCAACACTATCACAAGTGCGAAAAGTGGTTTTTCAACACTAACACAAGTGCAAAAGTGGTTTCCTGCACCAACACAAGTGCGAAAAGTGGTTTTTCAACACTAACACAAGTGCAAAAAGTGGTTTTTCAACACTATCACAAGTGCAAAAAGTGTTTTTTCCACACTAATACAAGTGCAAAAGTGGTTTCCTGCACTAACAC